>NC_012872.2:49081990-49381990 GCF_000003195.3 Sorghum bicolor
CCCGCCCCGACTGCACGTGCCCCCCGTCCCCGGCCGCCCGTCGCCCCCTGCCCCGGCCGCCCGTGCCCCCCGTCCCCGGCCGCCCGTCGCCCCCCGCCCCGGCCGCCCGTCGCCCCCCGTCCCCGGCCGCCCGTCGCCCCCGTCGCCTGCCGGCCCGAGGAGAAGGGGACTGTGGGCTGTGGGGAGCGCCACCGCCGTCCCCCACCACCTGAGGGACCTGGTCGAGCAGGAGCAGGCAGGGCCCTGTTCCCGTGCTCCTCGTCCCCCCCACCCCGGCCGCCCCTCACCACCTGAGGCAGAGCCCCACCGCCGTCGTCCCCGTGCCCGTGCTCCTCGTCGGCCTCGTCCCCGTGCTCCTCTTCGGTTCACCGTCGGCCCTGTCCTTCTCTACTAGGTAATAAGGCACTCTGGTTGCTTGGGTAAAAAAATATTAATTTGTAAGCCTTAGGTGCAAACTGTGATAAGCCCGACAATGATTATATGAATGTGATGTCAATGCATATGCAAGTCTGGTTGCCGGTCATCGTGCCGTTATGTTTATTGCAGGTTTTGGAAAGCTTGCCGTGTAGGGAGGTGCTGCCGAAATTTTGAACTAACCTATATGCTATTTTTCTACAGAGCAAGACCCGGTCCGAGCCTGCCCGGAGTACCTTGACGACCCCTACTGTCTTCCTCGACGTCACCCTAGGTATGAATAACCCCTCTTCTTGTCCCCCATGTCCCTGTATCACGTAACCTGGTTAGGCGTCTCCCGTTCGAAAGGGATACGACTGGAGGTATGCACATCTTTGCATATCTACATCGTATCTGTTTCGGATTGTCCACGTTTTTTGGACAGCCCGTGGATGTGTAGATGGGTTAGTTTCCATGTTCCGCTCCTATTCGAGATAGAGTTTCGGCATCACCTACCTGTTGTTCTCCAGATACACACTCTCCCTTACAGGACGTGTATCAGGAGAACAACGGGGAGGTGCTGCCGAAATTCTGTCTCGAAGAGGAGCGGGGCATGGAAACTAACCTCATCTACGCATCCGCGGGTGGGATTAGGACCTATCCTCACCCATTAGATAGTAGGAGTGTGGGGCCTTTATGTAGACTGAGTGGGTGGTTTCATTATTGGGCTAAAGGATGGAGGACCGTCAGTGGATGTACGACGGCTGGAGAAGCAAGCATGATGTGGACCTTGAATGGGTGAACAAGACCAATGATTTCATGGAGGCTACATTTGGCGATGCTCCAGCATATGTTCAACTAAAATGTCCCTGCGCCAGGTGTGATAATAGGAGGGCGGCTAACAAGGAGAAGATGGGTCTGCATCTGTTCAACAACGGATGGACACAAAACTATCACGTGTGGACCTATCATGGTGAAGTCCAACGTGTGAGAGAGGAGGTGGTGAGGCAACGCCTCGAGGCTTGTGATGATGATGCCGGGGTAGCGGACTGGTTAGATGATGTTCAACAAGCCCAGTTCGCTCAGTCACGTAATAGGGAGGAGATGGAGGAAGATGCACGGAACTTCTATGAAATGTTGGACGCGGCTGGGCAACCCCTTCATGAGCACACAGATGTATGTCGTCTGGATGCCGTTGGACGCCTATTAGGGTTGAAGGCAGAATTAAAGATTAGTCGAGATGGCTTTGATAAGATGCTGAAATTAGTTGGCAGTCTGCTTCCAAAGCCCCACAGACTACCACTGAACATGCACGAGTCAAAGAATCTCCTCAAAGCACTTAAGATGCCTTATGAGCAGATACATGCTTGCCCAAAGGGGTGTGTCCTATTCAGGAATGAACACGCGGATTTGAAGTACTGTCCGAAGTGTAAGTCCTCCCGGTATCAGGAGGTGCCCTCTGCTGATGGTGAGAAGGAGCAGCTCCCGTATGCCAACAAAATCCTACGGTACCTTCCATTCTTACCAAGGCTACAAAGGCTATACATGACCGAGGAATTCGCGAAACAGATGACCTGGCACAAAGAGGGCAAACGATACAATCCTGACAAGATGGTGCATCCCTCCGATGGTGAAGCATGGCGCTACTTCGATGACAAACATCATGATAAAGCATGTGAGGCTCGTAATGTCCGTGTTGCGCTAGCAACAGATGGGTTCAATCCTTATGGTTTGATGTCTGCCCCATACACATGTTGGCCTGTCTTTGTTATCCCCCTTAATCTCCCCCCCGGGGTCGCCTTTCAGCGACAACACATATTTTGCTCGTTGGTCATTCCTGGACACCCGGGTAGCAATATGGGTGTGTTCATGGATCCTTTGTGGGATGAACTGATCAAGGCTTGGGAGGAAGGTGTATGGACATACGACCGAGCTACAAAGAGGACCTTCTTAATGCACGTATGGTACCAGTACTCAATGCATGACTTCGTGGCGTATGGATTATTTTGTGGGTGGTGTGTTCACGGGAAGTTCCCATGCCCCATATGCAAGGAAGCTTTGAGGTTCACCTGGTTGAAGAAGGGCAGCAAGTTTTCATCTTTCGACAAACATCGTCAGTTCCTGCCTGTTGACCATCCATTCAGACAAGACGCTAAGAACTTTATGAAAGGGGTGACAGTGACAGACCCTCCACCGCGGATGCTGACTGGTGCGGAAACTCGTGCTCGGGTAGAGGCGCTTGTGGAGGATCCAGAAGGTGGTTTTGTGGGATATGGTCAGCAACATATGTGGAGTCATAAGTCAGGCATCACTAGGCTCCCCTATCATGATGACCTTCTTCTGCCACATAACATTGACGAAATGCACACTGAAAAGAATTGGGCCGAGGCTCTTTTTGGCACCCTCATGGACACTGAAAAGTCTAAGGACAATCCTAAGGCTAGAGTGGACCTCGCAGAGTTATGCGATCGGCCAAAGCAGGTGATGCAGCCTCCTCGAAACGGCAAGAGATGGGTTAGGCCTAACACGGACTTCGTCTTGAACATCGAACACAGGAGGGAAATACTTCGGTGGATGCAAACACTAATGTTCCCAGACGGGTATGCAGCGAATCTAAGGAGGGGAGTGAACTTATCTACTCTACGAGTTAATGGGATGAAGAGTCATGACTACCACATATGGATTGAGCGGCTTCTTCCGGCGATGGTTCGAGGCTATGTCCCAGAGAATATGTGGGTAACGCTAGCAGAGTTGAGCTATTTCTTCCGCCAACTTTGTGCCAAGGAGCTACCAAGGACTGTCGTTGCTAACTTGGAAAAAATGGCACCTGTATTGCTCTGCAAGCTGGAGAAGATATTTCCACCTGGCTTCTTCGTAGCCATGCAACATTTGCTTATTCACCTCCCCTATCAGGCGCGTATGTGGGGGCCCGTGCAGTTCCATTGGTGTTATCCAATCGAGAGAACTCTAAAGAAGGTTCGGGAAAAAACTGGAAATAAAGCAAAAATTGAGGCGTCCATTTCAGAGGGATACGCTGTGGAGGAGGTGTCAAACTTTATACAGAAGTACTACACTGAAAAACTTCCTAGCGTGCATAATCCACCTCCTCGGTACAATTCTAGTGAAAATGAATGGAACCTAAGCCTTTTCCAAGGCCAACTCGGAACCGCAAGTGGGAAAACCACTAAGAGGCTGAGCAATGAAGAGTGGCGCAAAATCATGTTGTATGTGTTGACCAACCTTGACGAGGTGGCTCCATACATACTAGAATTCGTCAACCAATTCTGGCACGAAGCAAGGGACATTGAACCTCAAGAAGAAGATGCCCTACTTGAACATGGTGCCGGACCAGGGATGCCAAATTTCATTTCATGGTTCCGACAGAAGGCCCAAACCGATGCAACTATGAGTGACGAACTGAGACACGTTGCCCAAGGTTGTGACTCTAGGGTTGAATCATGTAACGGTTATGACGTGAACGGATATCGCTTTCACACAGCAAGCTATGAAAGCAACCGCCCCAATCGGAGAACCACAAATAGTTCTGTGTCTACCGCCGGTAATGATGGCAAAGATTATTATGGCAGAGTCGAAGAAATATACGAGCTTACATTTCATGGTTCGAAACTGATTAAACCTGTCATGTTCAAATGCCATTGGTTCGACCCTAATATCACCGAACTGAAGCCCAATCTCGGGCTTGTCGAAATTCGTCAAGATTCCGTCTATGCAGGCTCAGATGTCTATATTGTGGCCACACAGGCACGCCAAGTTTATTACTTGCCATACGCCTGTACCAAAGATGAACTTAAGGGATGGTATATTGTGCATAAGGTGTTGCCACACAATAAACTACCCGTCCCAAATGATGAAGATTACAACTTGATTAACCCAAATACATATGATGGAGAGTTCTATCAAGAAGAGGGGCTTCCAGGGAGTCTGGTGATAGAGTTACCTGGAGATGAAATGGAAGTAGACAATGAAATGGATATTAATGATGCCGAGTTACCTGGAGATGAGGTCGCCAATGAGAAGGATTTAGAAATGTTGAATGGACTACATTTAGGCAATGACAATGAACCGAACATGCCTCCTTCGGATAATCTTAGATGGTTGGACAATATTGATAGTGACGAGGAGAGAGGACCTCCAACAAATGACAACAATGATGAAGATTATTTCTAACACATGTAATTTCTTCCTTATTTATTTTGTACCAATTTCTAATAATTTCTTCCTTATTGTCTGGTACTAATATTCCTTATTTGTTTACTTGCAGGTGATTAGGCAAAGATGCCTGGTGGTCGTGGGAGGCAGGCACACGTGTCCTCCTTTTACGGCGCGGAAAAGGCGGCGGTGCCCCCAAGGACGCGGACGAGGACGAGGACGAGGACGAGGACGAGGACGAGGATGAGGACCGACACGTCTGTCGGCAACCCCAGGGCACGTCGTGCCCTGCTGCAGCCTACTCGGGAGACGGTGGAGGAGGTGACGGACGAGGAGGAGTTGCTGGTGCAAGGGACGGACGAGGAGGAGGCTTTGGGGGAGGGGGCGGGGCATCAGGGTGCGAGGGACGAGGCAGGGGACGAGGCGGAGGACGAGGCGGGGGACGAGGTGGGGGACGAGGCGGGGGACGAGGAGGCAGTGGGGGATGGAGCTGGTTCCTCTGGTACGTCGACAGTCTACTTGCGAGGTCCTGCCAGGATCCCTGACGCTCCGGCACGGGAGCAACGCCCAGTGATTCGCCCCGTTGGGCTAGCGTAAGTAACTTGAGATGTTTTTACTACTACTTCAGTTCAAATGTGGAGGGAAACTAAATTTTTTACTTAATTGTGCAGGAACTGGGAGGTTGTGTCTGGTGTTGCTGGCGTACGAAGCGTCAACGGCATCCTTGGCTTGCTGTGCAAAAAGCACTACCCTGGCCTTGTCTTGTACAGGGATTCGCGTGAGCCTGCCTTCACGTTTGACCACTACGAGGTGGCCCCAGACCCTGACTACCGCAATGTGGCGGAGAAGGTGAAAGCAGAGTTTTGGGTAAGTCTCCTTCCAAACTGTTATTGCATTCATACTCTTTTTTTTGGAATAATGAAAGGATAACCCGCGTTTGTATGCAGACTTATTTCAAATGTGAGGAGGGAGCCGAGGTCAGGGCGAACCAGGTCCTTATCAAGTCCGCTAAGAAACGCGTCGTCGACATGCATCACGAGGTGAAGTACCAGTGCGCCATAACCTACAGCGGGGAGAAACTTGGGAGAAAGCTTGATAAGAAGCGTGCAAGACAGATCACGATGACCCGAGAGCAGTACATCGAGGTGGTCCAATAACATTGAGTTTCATTCGTTTTAATATTAAGATTGCTTCTTCTTATATGTCAAGTACTTCATGGACCGGTGCAGGCGATTCCAGACTGGTGTCGTTCGTTTCCAGACTGCTGGGAGAAGATCGTGGACAGGTGGTTCACTCCAGCCTACATTAAGCAGCATGAAGCTCTCCGGGCGCATCGTTTGAAGATGAAAGGTCCAGCACACCATCAGGGCAGCCGCAACCTCTCCCAATACAAAGCCGCATGGGTATGCAAAGCCTAGGTTGCTTTCTTTTTTGGTGCCACCTTAGCGACGTTCTAATCAGGTTTCTGTCTTTTTTGCAGATGAAGGCACATCCAGGGAAGGACTGCAACGACTTCAAGGCGTTCTGCATGTCCCACTTGGGCAAGTCGGGGTCGGAGGTGGACTACACTGGGCAGGAACCACCCACGGCGTACACCAACCCGGAAATCGGCGAACGGATCCGGGAGTACACGGTGGCGGCAAAGGCACGCCATGGGGAGGAGTACGATCCGTGCACACAGGAGATCGATGTAGATCTCGTCATGAGGCAAGGAGGAGGAAAGAAGCACGGGCGGATGTGGATTGCCAACAGCGTCATCGACAGTTCCGAGCTCTCCCTCACGCGGATCCGAGCAGGTAGCGCCGCCACTGACCCACCCATACGTCCACGGGTGAGCTCTTCACAGCACCAGGTCGATGCACTCCAGGTTAGTCAAGGGTGACTTGCTGTCCATTAATATTTACACCTTAGTTACGTTTGGAAAACTGAAACTTTGGTACTATCTGTTGTAGGCCGAGCTACAAAATGAGAAGAAGCAGCGTGAGGAGACAGACGCGAAGCTTGTGGCCACAAGTGCGACGGTGGAGGCCCAGAATGCGGCGCTGGCAATGCAGCAAACAAGGCTAGAGGAACTAACGAAGTTCCTAGCAGCTGTTGGCGAGAAGTCCGGTTTGTCCTTGCCACCAGAGCTCCTCCATCCCCTCCCTTTGCCGGTGCCTGTTCTACCTACTCCTGTGAGTATAATAAATCGATTGCTTTCGCTTCTTTGCACAAATTCTTTCTGACAAATTTAAGCGGATCTTTTTGTTTTGCAGCAACAGTCGGCGGGTTCGAATCCTACTCCTGCAGCAATTGCAGAAGGCATACCCTCACCAGGCGTTCAGTACCCACCAGGCGGAGCCCCAACGTCTTGAGATGCAGTGGTAGTGCTTGTTGTGAACTTGTGGAGACAACTATGCACTTTGTGAACTTGAGCCGCACTTTGTGAACTTGTGGATGTGAACTTGTGACATTTGTGCTATATATGTTGTGCTTGTTGTGGTGAATGTGCCAGTGGTTGTATCTATGGTCTGGATAACATATATATATGTGTGTGATTTTTATTGTTTGATCAGGTGGATTGGAAAATAAAAATAAAAAAAACTGTTTTCTGTAGGTTTGCCGAGCGCAAATGACCATAACGCTCGGCGAAGATGTGCTTTGCCGAGCGCCATGACCATCGCGCTCGGCAAAGCTGGGAAGAGGCAGCGGCTCTGCACAGGCAGGTTCCCAGCTTTGCCGAGCGCGATGGCCATGGCGCTCGGCAAAGGTAGAGATTCGCCTAGCGCCGTTATAAAAGCGCGCTCGGCAAAGTTACTAGATTCGCCTAGCGCCGTTATAAAAGCGCGCTCGGCAAAGTTAGTAGGTTTGCCGAGCGCGCAAACACGGCGGCGCTCGGCAAAGTTGTTTCTTTTGCCGAGCGGGTTGACGCTCGGCGAACATTGTAGACGTGACGTCGACGATAACGTTAACGACTGTAACGACGTAACGGCGAGGATACTTTGCCGAGCGCGTATGTCGCCGCTCGGCAAAGTAGGCACGAGAGAAGCCGAGCGAGTTGGAATAATCGTGCTCGGTGAAATTCTTCGCCGTCAAAAAATTCGCCGAGCGGGGTTCGCCTAGCGCGCCGCTCGGGGAAGCCTTCGCCGAGCGTGTTTCGGGCTTCACCGAGCGCCTCGTGCGCTAGGCGAAGAGCCGCTGTCCTGTAGTGTATATACATCAAAGTTTGTTTCTGTCCTCTAATAACCCTCTTTAGTAAGTTTGAGCTTACTAATCTCTGTTAGCACTCGGAACTCTGGCCTGGATAATTGGCTTTCATCATCATGATATTTGCCTTCACGTGGAATGACATGCTTCATGATGAACGAGCAGATGTCCTCAACTATGTTGTCTAAAGCACGTTCGTCCATGCGCTCCGCCGTCCCTTGCTTATATACCTGCAAAGAAAGTTTATAAACATTATATATTTTATGACTTCCAACTTTAATAGACTATTACTTATATTACCTTGTCAGGGTTCCTTGCATATCGTCTGTTTTCTCTCATGTTCTCGCACACGTAGTAGCCACAGAGGACAGATAACGATGGTTGCTTCATGCACTGTATAACAGGAGAGTGGTTATTTAATTATAGTTGCAACTGTGGTCGTATGTGTATGATTTGTATTCATAATAGTAAATTTCTATACGTACCGGCCAGTTATGTATAACCTCCAATGGTTGCCTTGGTCTCTTGGACTCGCACTTTCCATGATTTATCTTATAGAACCTGTATGCCCTATGATCTCAAATAGAATCACCATGTTATTGTCAAATTCTCACTATGCTTAAGTATGCATGCATAGCTTGACTTATAGCTCTAGCAGTTTGATGAATGGAGCATAGCTTTCTTTCGGGTAATCTGCGGAGTCTAGTACCAACACCCTTCCCTCCTTGGGATAAATGATGAAGCATATCCAGTGCCTCCTGCTCGAATTAAATCCATGATGCATTTATGCATTGGAATAATTTAGATAGATATTTGTAAACTCACACTTACCCAAAGTGGTACGGGCCCACCACCGCTTTCCTGTCTTGAAACTTTATTAGTGAATGTCCAATGTAGAAGGCGTATTTAGCTTCAAAATCAAGTTTCAACTTTCGGAGTTTCTCATCCCGTTCTGCACCTTCCAAACCCTGTACCTCTGTGCTATCATTCCCGATCCGGAATGTGTGCCGATCTTCGGCTATATCTATTGGGCAGAGATAGGCATTCCTTTCTTCGGCACAATAATTTAGGTCTGAACCAAAATACATATCTTGTTGATCATATAACATTCTGCAAGATAGAAGCATGTCAGATATTGAAAATTGATGCAACTACAATGTGTGTAACTATGTAACACTTACAATGCAAATGTTGTTACGATTTGTACATCTAGCATCTCGTGGTTCATCAGTGCTCACATGTCATCAAATGTAAGCATGCATTTGTCAGTACTCTGGCTGAGAAATGCTATTTGTGGTATGCGCATGCTTATGGTGTCGATGCCAGCAGAAGAGGCTCTCATGTACCAGTCATGAAACCTTTTTATACCACTTGGTTTCTTCATAAGTTTGGTCCGACTGAGTAGGGGCTTTCCCCACACATACTTTTTGGGGATAGTCTTGTAGTCTTCTGCAGTTGGCACCTTGAAATTGACAGGAGTTATGACCTTAGGCGCCGGCACCTCTGACTTTGCTAGCTCAGAAATCTCATGCTCTTGTATTGTGCGTTTCGAAGCAATGCCTGACAAAAATCTCACTTGCCCAGCTGATTTTTTCTTTGGCTCGAATGGTGAAATCAACTTAGGTATCGGAAATACTTTCTTCTTTGGCACCTTTGGTGGCTCACTTATTGGTTTTGGATCTTTCAGTTGTGGGGAAGGGGTGGAATTGAATGGTGGTGGAGATTGTGTTGACTGTGGGATAGAAAGATCATGGAGAGGAGATGGTTGATGGTTAGGGAAAACATGGAGAGGTGATTCTAGTGGGTCAGGAAGAGACTGGGGAGGTGAAGGCGGTGGGTTAGGAAGAGGATCGACATGAGCTGACGACTCTTGGGTTAGTGGCATCTCTTGAGAGGGTGGTGGTGGCTCCCTTAGTTGCACGTCCCTCCGAGGCCATAGGATGAAATTGTTTATCGCCTGTTGTCACACCCACATTTTAAGAACAAAATAGGATGCATAAAAGACTCACATGTGCCCCAGAAACAGTCGCACACATAAGTAGACAAATCTCAAATGTACCATTGCAGTGTTTATTACATAGCGAAACATAATAATTCACATAGTCTTATACAAAAATGATAGCAATAAGAAAACAACGCTCTCGACGGAAGCTCCACACAGGGACACTGTTGACTGGTTGACTCCAAACCTAGTACTCATAACGGTAATCCTCATTCCAGTCATCTTCATTGTCATATCCTGAGGTGTTGGGAAATTACAAGAGTGAGCACATATCGTACTCAACAAGTATAACTAGGGGTTCATGAGGCTCAAAAAGCTGACACTGGTTTGACTGCATTTAGCTTTTATACGTAGATATCATGTTTATATTTAGATAACAAATATCAAGGTAGAATAATTAAATCCCATAACCACATGATCAATGTATACAAGAATTAAGAATAACACATATAAACAACATAATAAACCATCATTTATTATCATTATTCACGTTCTTCAGTGTCCGTCTATTCCGTCAGTTTTCCGGGCCGCCCGTATCCGTGGGCACGGCTAGTATACCAGATTTAACACTCTGCAGAGGTTGTACATCTTTACCCATAAGTCGTGATTTACCCTTTCGCCCGAGGTGATCAGCCTCTTAACCCACTACCAAGGAAGGTCGGCAGGGTTCACTATGAAGTCTTTCAAAGGTTCGTCTAACATGTTAGGGCCGCAAGGTTTCCTTTGCGCGCAGATATAGATACCCCCCTTCCGAATGGCACAATGACGCGCAGCCTATACACATAGGGACAGGGGCTCGCACTATACCCAAAACGGTTCAGCCCCTCCGCCCTTTCGGGTAACCTCTAACAAGCTAGAAAAGCTTACTCATACTTGACTAAAGCCAGAGCCATATAGCCCTCATGGTTGTACGAGTTGTCCCAGCTTTTGCCAAGGGATAAGTCCTTATGGAGGGTCAAGATCAATCCAGCAAAAGCCAGAGTTCTTTCCACCCTTTATATTCAAGTTGCTAGAAAGCTTATTTTATTGTTTATTGTATATTCAAATATTCATGTTACAAGATCATGGATTAATAATCAAGCACTAGCAAGAACTACCAAATGCATATCCCAAAATAGGTAACAAGGAATCCAGGATAACAATCATCTATGATTTTGCTAAGGTCATCAAGGTGAAAGCATGCATATGATATATATTGTATTAATTGTGTATAGGTAACAAGGATAGTCCCAAGTTATACTTGCCTTAAACACTTGCTCAATTCTCACATCATCAGCTTCATCACCTTCTGATCTTCAGCGCTCACAAGCGGTTCTCGTCTACTCGTAGCAAGCACCACACAAGGCAAACATACAAGCAACAAATAGAAGCAACTAAGACAATACACCACACAAGAGAAAATAGCGTACTAAAAGAGAATCAACGCTACGAAATCGCAAGAAGCACTAGAACCGAACCTATCGTTAAAAGAAATGATTAACGATAGTTTTATATTATAAAAGAGAAGCTTACATATTTTAAGTAAACAAAATAATATATAAGTTATTAATTCAGAATAATGTTAACATATTTATTTTCAAAAGTCAAGCTAAAACTAATTATATTTTATTTATAAATATTTAGCTGTCATTTATACCAATTCAACACTAACATGTAAATACCAACTGACATATGAGATCATCTAAAATCTAATCGAATTTAACATACATGTTTGGACTGAATAAATTATAATTTAGAAACATAATTATGTGTAGAATTTAATCAGTTTAATATTTATATATGAAATACATAAATATAAAACCTATATTGATTTTTATTTATAAAACTAGATGCAAGTGTATTAATCAATTTAGTATTTAACTATGTATAGAAAGCACGTGGCAATTAAACTAAAGCACTTATGTTTTAAGGTTGAACTAAATATTTTATAATGCAAAAGATATCATGGTTAATATTAGTTAAATTAACATTAATTTATGAAGGACCAAAATATAAATCTTTTATGCTTTTAATTAGAAACAGTGTAAGCATATATTAAATTAATATTTAACTTATGAAATTCAATGATTTACATGTTAAAAGTTCTACTCATATAGCTTATGGTTGACGTGATCGTAACGCAACAAGAACGGAGTTAAACTCAGATTGCTTTTAATTGGCAAGCTATTAAATAAATATTAATCTAATTAGTATTTAAGTTAATAAATTTATAATTAAATGACATGTTAAAAAAAATTAGAATTACTGCATAGGGCGTATCGACATGAATATAATACAATTGAACTACTCGAAACCGACCTAAACGAATTAACAACAGGAATTAAACGAACAATGGCAAATCCGTAATTACTGTCATCTTGTACCTTGGCCATCTTCTTTCCCATCGTGGCCATGGCAGACCTGCAACTGCTGCTCATGCTCGTGGAGGGATAGAGTAGGGATTTTCGTAGGAGCAAGGCACACGGTTGGGCAACACGGCAGCCCAAGGCCGCACGGCACAGGGACCACGCGGGTTAGGATGTGGCCGGCCTCGCTGCCAGTGACGATGGTCGTCGACCGAACAGCCATAGGCTGCGGCGGCGTTGCTGCTTCCTGCAGCGTGCTGGCTCAGGAGGGGACGCGGGGTGGTGACACAAGATCGGGAGATGGCCGTGATGGCCTGGGCCGAGAGTACGTCGGCCACGACCGCTGTAAAAACAAGGAAGAAAAGAAGCTCTCACGGTGAGTTCGCCGGAAAAGAGAGATGTTAGGGAATCCATCAAACGATATGAATTCGCAAAAAGCCAATAGCATGCCGGTGTAGAGAACCACGACACAAACCTCGGGATGGAAGCAGAATTCGCCATAGATGCGAAACATGGCCGAAAAAACTCGCCGAACCTTCACCGGAAGTTCGTCGGAGCTCTAGGTTTTGAAACTTCGGCTTTAGATCTAGGACGATAGAAGCGGCGGCTCGAAACACCGGCCGTACTTTCGCAACCAGCGCGTCAAGGGCTACGCCGGCATATATATAGTGTTAGGGTTTTGGGTTGATGGAAAAACGAGATATTTTATTATTTTCGGAATTAATTAATTTCGTGAATAAAAATAATTCTAGAAAGTCCAGAATTAATATTTAAGGTCCGAAAAATACTCCGAAGGGTCCAAAAATTATGAGAAAATTCTTAGAGATATTTTAGAACATGAGGAACCCAAATAAAGTATTTATAGCTCATAAAAGATATCTAGGAGTATCTAAAAATTAGATTATGCTCACAGAAAAGTGGAACGAGTTTCAGGAAAATGCTGAAATAATTCCCGGTAACTTTTTAGAGATTGATTGACGGGTGAGGAACTGAAAGGAGTGATTTGGGTTACCAGAAAAGATTTTAGGAAACTCGAAACGAAAGCATAGGCTGTAAAACAAGGAATAAAGATGTGCCGAACAAGGAGCAAATCTATTTTTTATATTTTCATGAGCACTCAAATACAAAACTAAATCAATTTTCATCTATTTTAAAAGGAGCAGATTTTAGGGTGTTACACCTGTCCCAGTTTCACAATGTCCTCGGGACCAGGGATGTCTAGAATCTCGTCCTCATATCCTTGGACCACGGTTGATACCTCTACTCTGCAGTAGTCTTTAGGGATGTCAGCACCATGGTATTTAGGTCCTCTTGGGATCGCTTTGCCCGTGGCTACTTCCCTTGTACGATGATTGTTAATCCCATATCTTATGACAAGGGAGCAAGGTGTAGAACTAACAATGTCGTCAACTGGATAGTGATCCTTATTTGCCGTAGATGCGACACTGCTTGGAATGATTGTTTCACTTGATGCCACCAACGGTTGCGACACCACTGGGACTAGCTGCATTTGGGGAGCTTGAGTGCTCATTTGGGTAGCTGCATTTGACATGGCACTCGCTAGTTTCTGCATCAACTCAGGAGGAGGATTTTCTAGCAACTTCTCCATCATCTCTTGGAAGTCTTTCTTAGCCTCTTCCTGAAAATAATTTGCCATTTGATCCTTGTACCGATCACGTTTCTTATACTCATTTGCCCATTGAGAGCTGAATCCATCCTTCCATCCTTCTTTGGATGAGATGCCTCGAACACGGCCAGGATGCTCGGGGTTACCGAGGCCAACACTAAGGATGTCCCTCTCCTTTCGTGGCGTAAACTTGCCTTCCTGCTGCATGCCTGCCACAGCAAAGATGCTCTTCATTGCTTCATCAAGCATTGGGTCTTCAAAGGACACACCCGTCTCGGTTTCCTTTGGTTTCCGAGCACGGATCCAATTCGCGGACCTTTCACCGACTTGCTCGGACAACACTGGCAACCCTGCTGCCTTCTTCGCAGCCTCTTCTTGCCTCCATTTAGGAACTTGGTGCCGGTAACCACCTGTGCCTAGATGGTGGTGGTACTTGTTCCTCTTTGCGAGCTGGGAGTTGGCTTCGCTCCGAGCTAAGAAGTTAGGGTCATTCCTCTGCTCTAGAAAAATAGCCCACTGCCCTTTAGTAATATTGTATTTGGATGTCGGATCCATCCCTGTCTTTGCATACTTGACATTCATCTCCGACCTCCAATTTTGGAAACTAACCGCACATTGCTTCATTGTATATGCCTTCACTAAATCTTCTGGCACATTCCTAGGAAACTGGAACCTGGTCTTAATCTTATCCTAAATTTTGATCTTGTGATTATTCGACACACCGGCCCAGTTCTTAATTGTGATATCAAGAAAGTCCCTCACACAGAAACCAATTGCGTTCCTGTATTTGGGTAGGGCCTCCTCTGGAGCTAGGGGCTGTCCGGTAGGACTCACATCTGTGATGGCATATGTGTCATCTGGAAATTGGTTCAACCCTCTCTCGCCTCGTTTCAAACCTTGACGCTTCCTCTTAGGGCTCGTCGTTCCTGTCGTCGGTTCCGGTGCGTCTTCGTGTGCCACTTCCTCCTGAGACATCATCTCTCTAAACTGAGACATTGCCTCCTGAGTATAGACATGTGAATCATGGGCGTGTTTATATGTAGGAACTATGAATAGAAATCATTTAATTACATGAAATCGTGAATGTCTCTAATTTACGTCATCGGCTTCTGGATTGTAATCGGGGTCACGTGCCAATTCACGACGAGTCTTCCTCACTTCTGGAGGCTCCATGTCGTCGCTAGCTTCTTGTTCATACGACGAACCTGATGCTTCACCCGTTTCTACTTGTTTCGTGACCTCACGAGCTTGTTCCATAGGGTCAGTTGACCCTTCTACTTGCTCCGTGGGTTGGGACTGCAGTGCTTCGTCCTTGTGCGGAGAACTCATCGCAGAAATCTATGTAATTTATGCATAAAATTAAATTTATGTATCCTGGGGTATATACACTAATATTACATACACTAATATTTATTGATTCAATCACATGCGCAAATCATACTTTCTTCAATCACATGAATTATTAAATATATATATAAAGAATTAAAGATATAAGACATATATAAATAATTAAATAATTGAATACATATATTATTAAATAGACATACACATATTTCATTACATCATACATATATGAATTATTAAATATATATATATATAAAGAATTAAAGATATAAGACATATATAAATAATTAAATAATTGAATACATATATTATTAAATAGACATACACATATTTCATTACATCATACATATATGAATTATTAAATATATATATAAAGAATTAAAGATATAAGACATATATAAATAATTAAATAATTGAATACATATATTATTAAATAGACATACACATATTTCATTACATCATACATATATGAATTATTAAATATATATATAAAGAATTAAAGATATAAGACATATATAAATAATTAAATAATTGAATACATATATTATTAAATAGACATACACATATTTCATTACATCATACATATATGAATTATTAAATATATATATAAAAAAACTCAAATCTCTCTTCTCCCTCATTGGGCCGGCTTTGAGCCGGCCCACGGCGGCTCTGCCAGGTGGGGCCCACGGTCGGGTCGTCCCCTACCTCGGCCGGCCCTCTCTCTCCCACCGCACTTGCCGCCGCAGCCGCACTCGCCGGCGCCGCACCCGCACCCGCACTCGCACTCGCCTCGCACCAGCCGCCGCCGCAGCCGCACCCGCCTCGCACCGTCGCCGGCTGCCTCTATCCCCCGTTCACTTCTCTCCTTGGCTGGCCACCTAGAGCAGAGGAGCTTACCTCGCGCGAAGACGTCGAAGGGCTCCGAGGCGTCGCAACGGCGGGCAGAGCTAGCGTGCGGCGGCGGCGGAAAAAACCGACAGCCTGACGGCGTACCTTCTGTTTGAAAAACTGGCCCGCCTTGTGACTTAGGAAAATTTCAGTCTCCTCAATATATACCGCAGCCATTTTCTAGTGGCGGGTGGTATTGACCACCGCCTGTACAAACCATTTCTACAAGCGGTGGTCAATACCACCCGCCAATAGAAATGCATTTCTACAGGCGGGTGGCTATGTCAACCACCTGTAGAAATGCTTTTATACAGGCGGTTGGCTAGAAGAGCCGCCAGTAGAAATGATTTTCAATTAGTTTTTAAATTTTTTTGCAGAATTATTTTAAAAGCTTCAAAAAATCATATCTTATCAAATATTGGTCCAAATGTAGTGAAAAAAAGTTTATTGTGTTTCTATTAAGTAGATCTACATGTTAAAAATATGAAATTTCATATTTCAAATACTTTTATATGCAGCTTTATTTAAAATGATTTAAATTGAATATGTGCCTCATATCTTGTTTAATACATAAATAATTCTAGGAATACCATAAAAATGTAAATCCAATTTTGTTAGCTTTATTGTAGTGTGTAAATGCTATAAAAAATATATTCCTTTGTGTAATTTATCGTTGACAATATAAATATGAGCAACCCATATGTTTGAGCATAGTTCGGTGGAATGACTCTTATACGTTTGTGAAGCATGTATGTTATGCCTATCTCCAAATGTTTTGAAATTTTTTTGGCAAGCTTCTACACTCAAATGATAGCCCCACACAACATCTTAGTATTTTCTGGTCATGCAAGCTATTATTACATTTTTCTTTGTGCTAAATGAGATGAAAAATGGTGGACTACACCTAGATCCCACTAGGTTTTTCCACCAACCACAAGGAAGTTTTATTTCCTATGGTATATAAGACCCTGTGGAGAAGTTTGGCACCATTTGGAGTCATTTCAGGGGTAGACTTAGTTCAAGCGCTAATTAGTGGGTGACGTCGCACGGAAATTCAATTAAACCGGATAAAGTAACAAACCACATCAGAAAAATCCCAAACTTGGTGGATTGAACATCAATGGCACTAGTAACCCTTAGTAAAAGTTTGAGACCAATACGACATCAATGGCACTAGTAACCCTAAAAGGGCACATAGCATAAGGTACACATTTTATCATAAATAGATTACATGGCAAATGACAAATAAAATCTAGGCAGCTACTGTTCTTCCCTGTCCATCGTGACGCACCCAGGGCAACGAGCTCTGTGGAATGCTTCGCTCAACATTCCTTATCTTTACTGGATGGTCGTCTACAAAGAGAGACATGTCACTGAACTGGTTAAATTCATCCAAGTCAGATACACCATCAATTCTGATGGCTTGTTGCTTTCCAGGAAAAACTATGTGCTTTGGATGGTCCGTAATTTTCTTCTTATCATTAGGAGAGAGGACCTGCTCAGTATAGAAGACCCGTGCAGCACGGTTAGCCATTATCCATGGATCATCTTTGTAGCCTACCTTGCTTAGATCTAGAACTCTAATCCCATAGTTGTCCACTTTGACATGTTTGTCTTCAACCCATTGACACCGAAATACAGAGATTTGAAATGTACCATAGTCTAGTTCCCATATGTCCTCAACGAAGCCAAAGAAAGTTGTTTCCTCACCAGTTTCAGAGTCTAAGGCGTCGCATCGAACATCACTATTTTGTGCCATGCTCTTTTGGTCTTTGGACTTGGTACAGAACGTGAAGCCACTAATGTCATAGGTTTGCCAAGTCGTGACCTGACGTGATGGCCCAGATGCCAAGACCTTGATGGTGCGATCCTCGAGTGTTTCCCCATCTGGAATGTCCTGCTCCCTTAGCCATGAGGTGAACTGATTCTTATGTTCCTTCATTATCCATTCATCTGTGTGCCCATGATTATGTTTTTGAAGCTCTTCAATGTGTAGATTGATCAAAGGCTCCATTATCGAGAGCTGATGTAGGACGGTGTGATGTGCTTCGAGGACTGAATTGTAATCTTTTAGGACGTATGTTTTTTTTCCCATCCTACCTCTTCCATTCAACCTACCCTCGTGTCGTGACGGAGGCAAACCTATTGCAACCTGGTCTTTTAGGACCCTATTGCAGAATGGACCTCCGGACTCAATGGCCTCTTCGGTCAAGTACCCCTCTACCATAGACGCCTCTGGACGCGCACGAGTTGATACGTAGCCATTTAGTATTGACATGAAGCGTTCATACGTCCACATCTCATGTAAATACATGGGACCCAATGCCTCTATTTGTGAAACCAAGTGCACCATAAGGTGAACCATCACATTGAAGAATGCTGGGGGGAAACACATCTCAAACTGTGAAACTGTCTCCACTGCGAATTCCTTAAGAGACGCCAACTCATCACGTTCAATCACCTTCTGTGAGATCCTGTTGAAGAAGTAGCACAACCGTGTAACAGCAACCTTTATCCACACTGGGTTTATAGCCCTAATGGCAATAGAGAGAAAAGTAGTCAATATGATATGACAATCATGTGAGTTGTAGTTGGTGAGTGTAAGGTCTTTCATTGACACAATACTCCGTATGCTAGAGCAGAATCCAGATGAGACTTTCAATTTCTTCAACCACACACACATCTCATGTTTCTCTTCATTGTTGAGGTTGTAGCTTGCTGCCGGGAGGTGGTACCTCCCATTTTCTAGCCTAACAGGGTGAAGTTGTTTTTTTATGCCTAACTGTACCATGTACAAGCGTGAATTTAATCCTTCCTTTGTCTTGCCCTTCATGTCCAACAAGGTGCCAATTACACTTTCAAACACGTTCTTCTGAACGTGCATACCATCGATCGCGTGGCGGACGTCTAACTCTGGCCAGTATTCCAAATACTCGAAGAAAATTGACTTCTTCTTGAATGTAGCCCCTGGAGCTGGCTTGACATTCTTTCTTGGTTTTCCATCTTTTGTCTTCTTCCCAAAAACAAATTTGAGTTTGCTAACTATGCTGAAAACTCTTTGGCCTTTACTGTTACCTGATGGAGCAGTAGTCTGTAGTTCACTATTATTGTCAAAGTACTTATCCATCTTTTTCAGCCGGTACCTGTGTCCTTTTGATAAGAAGCGTCTGTGCCTCATGTACACTATCTTCTTAGATGCAGTTAGGGACACGTAAGCGGTGTCATCTATGCATACCACACAACCAAACTTTCCCTTGAACTGCCCTGATAATGTAAAGAGAGCTGGGTAGTCATTGATCGTAACAAAGATAATTGCTCTTAGTGTGAATGATTCTTTGCGGTACTCGTCGAATATTTGAACACCTGTTTCCCATAGTATCTTCATGTCTTGCATTAAGGGCTCCAAGAAAATATCCATATCAACTCCAGGTTGTGTAGGTCCAGAGATAAGGATGGTTAGTAAAAGGTACTTTCGCTTCTGCATCAACCATGGAGGGAGGTTGTAGATGGTGAGGATCACTGGCCAAGTGCTGTGCTTGCTGCTCCTCTCAGCACATGGATTCATTCCGTCAATACTCAGTGTGAACCTAACATTCCTTGGTTCATTAGCAAAGTCCTTGTGGTTTTCATTGAAATCTTTCCACTGCTGGCCATCGGCTGGGTGCCGAAGCTTCCCATCGTCTTTGTGCTCATCAGAAGCATGCCAGCTCATAAGTTGGGCATCCTCTGGGTTAGCAAACAAGCACCTCAATCGATCGATCACAGGAAGGTACCACATCACCAAAGCAGGAATCTTTTTCTGCGCATAATAGTCTACTTCTTCCTTTTCTTTGCCGGTGGGTTTCGAACTACTCTTCTGGGTCTTTTGTTGGGCCTTCTTTCGTTTTTTGCCCTTAGGCATAGAGGCAACACACTCTTCCTCTATGTAGTCTTTATTTGTCTTGTACCTACTTGTACTACACTTGGGACCGCTGTCCAAGTCTCTATAATCATCGCCTCGATATAGGATACAATGATTTCTACAAGCATGGATCTTCTCAACACCCATTGTGAGTGGGCTGATTAGCTTCTTTGCATAATATGTGTTAGCAGGCACTTTGTTATCCTTAGGAAGCATGTCTGCGATAATGCTTAAGAACGCATCAAAGCCAGCATCAGAAAGACCATATCTAGCTTTGCACACCAACAATTTTAGCACAGACCGTAGCGTCGTGAACTCTTTGGTGCAACCCTTGGACTCATCATACAAAGGCTCTTCTGCTGCCTTCATTAGGGCCTCCATACCTTTCATGAAGAACACTGATGGATCTTCCGCATGACGACGCAACATTGCCTCTAGAAATTCTGCATCTTCCGCAGCCATGTTAGTTTCGGTGCCATCTTCATTTCCTCCAATAAAACCATAATCAGGAACATTTGGCACAACATGTTCAGTGGCTAGACCATCGGTATTAGGTTGTTGTGTCTCGTGTACGAACTCAAACCCGTCAACAATTCTAGTTGTATAAGGCGCAGAGCTACCCTCTCCATGCTTTGTCCAAATCAAGTAATCTTTCATAAATTCTCGACGGACCAGATGAGTAAGGATTTGTTGAATGTCATCAGATACAACAAGATTTCTACAATCCATGCATAGACAATGTATGTGTGTCTTTCTTGTTCTTGAAGCATGGTTTTGAGCAGCATCAATAAACCTCTGGACCTCAGTTATGTATGATGGATCTAGTCTTGATAAATTATACATCCAAAATGACCTCTCCATCACTACCTGTAAAACACCATTCATATGATCTAAGGGTTTACAAAGGATTTATCTAGGGTTTATTAGCTAGGGTTTATGGTTAAGCTTGAGATTAAAGGAAAAAACCTAAGTTACATAATTAAAAAATGATCTAAGTATAGCATAACTATATAAATACATCATTCATTATAAATAGATAGATGATGTGGAAGGTGATAATAAAAAACCTAACTACCATATAATTAAAAAAATCCACAATTATCTCTCTACATAAATATACAAATAACACACCATTGGTTTAATCTTGTAAAAACTAGCTAAATTGAGAAGCAAACATGTTGAGAGGCATTATCCAACCATATTAAGCAACCCCATCTAACCATATCAACAAATAAAGACAAGAAGCTAGCTATTCTTCTCTCTCACTCATAAAACATACATACATGTTGATAAATAAATTGAAAAATTTATAAAGAGAGAGACATAAATTAGAAAACCAAAGTATAGCATAACTATATAAATACATCATTCATTATAAATAGATAGATGATGTGGAAGGTGACAATAAAAAACCTAACTATCAAATAATTAAAAAAAATCAACAATTATCTCTCTACATAAATATACAAGAACACACCATTGGTTTAATCTTGTAAAAACTAGCTAAATTGAGAAGCAAACATGTTGAGAGACATTAATCAACCATATTAAACAACCCCATCTAACCATATCAACAAATCAAGACAAAAAGCTAGCAATTCTTCTCTCTCACTCATGGTGAAACCCTAGATCAAAAAGTGGCTCAAATTGAGCTAGAATGAGCAAATTGAGGCAATAGGGACATAAACTAACCTCTTTTAGCAACCTCCTTCCTAGAAATGAAAGATCAAAACCTCCCCCCTTGTATTTTGAGAAATCTGAAACTCCAAAATCGCCCCCAATGGAAGGTGGGTGCGAGATACTGTGTTCTGGTCGGGGAGGAAGAAGGGGTATTTATATAGGGATAACACAGGCGGTTGCTTAAGTCAACCGCCTGTGATAAACGTTTTCACAGGCGGCCGAAAATCTCTGACACCGCCCGATTTATACCACAGGCGCGTCGTAACTGGAACCGCCTGTGGTATAAAAAGGGGGCGCCAGCAATGACCCTCTTTCTACTGGTGTGTGTTTAGCCATACCCCATGGAGCACTATCGGATTTGTGTACAATCTGGTCGTTAGTTCATGGATGCGCCATGGTGGCCTATTCGATGCAAATGGCACAGGTGTCACAGAAATGGAGGAATGGTTTCTAGTGAATTCTATTGTTGATGATGAACGGTTGGGAAACTGATCCAGGCCAGCATGCATTGTGGCAATGGGCTTACCGATTTTGATTGGGTCTCCACCGCACGACCCAAGCCGACTTTGAAACCGCAAACTCTATTGCGCGTCCCGTCACAAGGAGCGTAGATGGCATGACATGGGTCATCCCACTTCTCTCTCTCCCTCTCCCTCTCCCTCTCCCACGCGATAGAGAGCTGTTGAGGACCCATACGCGTGCAGCCTACGTCGGGCAAGCAGACGGATGTGGAGCGGGAGTGCGAGCATCAGCAGTTCCCTGGGCCCATTCTTGTGCTAAGTGTAGTTGATGCCAAAAGGGGTGGTTGAGCGTAGCGTGCCCAGCAGTCGGGAAGCCACAACTGTACCGAGGCGAGGATCGGCTCCATGGACGGCGTCAATGAGGTAGGTGATCGACCTGGATGGCGCCAGTGAAGGCGAACGTCGAGAGCTACGTGGTGGTGCCCTGCGTGAGGCGGATTAGGGCCGACACGAGGAGGAAGGCGAGGTGAGGAAGAAACATGCTCAAGCTGAAGCTGGGTCACGCACTCCCGGACTCCCCCGAGCACGCGACCAGTCGCGACCGACATAACCGGTTGACCGCGTCCTTTGAAAACCAGCTGAGCTGGCTGTGCTGAATGCCTGCCTAACCATGTCACTATACGGAAAACACATGTTCACCAATAGCTTTGTCTCTGTAGATTTTTGTTCTACTGTGAAGGTCCGCCCTACTCCTGCTCTGAGCCTCGCTCTCACCGTAAATATTTGTTAGATAAACTGTAGCAGGTTAGGTGTCCTTTTTTCTCCCTTCTTCATTACTGTAGTTCACAACATGGTTCTAGCTAGTACGACGAGGTTATGGCAACCCGAACACGGTTGTTGCCTCCTGACACAGCGGTGAAGCCTGGTCTCCCGCCCTCTTTATCCACCGGGTTGTCGATGCATCATGCATGCCGAATGTTGCATGTAATATAATCTAATGAAAGCAGTGCTGTAATGGTATGCTTAAATTCCTCCGTCGACAGGCACGAGTTTGTTGAAATGTTATTGCCTTCGACAGTCGAACTGCAACTGCAATTGCAGCAGACCACATGCTCTGCATGCTACTAGTACCGCCCAACATGAAGGGACAAACGGTCGCTGGCTCGCTGCAAGGCCTGAAGCTGCTCACTGCTGCGCGCCCGGTAGCAGCGGAATGAGAAGGCCAAGAAAGACCCAGTGGCCGGCTCTCTCTTCTTGGCCGAACACTACTCTTGACTTGGCGGCTATGAAGGTGCATGCCTGTGGCTACCATCTGCTTTCGGTGGTCAGCGCGGCGGTCATGTTCCTTAGCTTCTTCTCACCGTACCTGTGGCTGTAGATTCTAGGAGGAGCTAAGGCTATCTCCAACAGGGAGACTCATTTGGGAACCCAAACCTAAAATGGGTCTCCAACACAATATCTATAGCCTTCAACAGAGTACCCATACAGAAGACCTATTTTGGGTATCAGGAGAGGCATAACCCAAATTTGGGTATCCTCTCTCCTCGAGACCCATTTGCAGAGAGTGTTGTCTTTTAGGTCTTGTTGTTGGAGAAGACTAAAAACAGGTATGGAACCTTTTACCTGTAGCGCTACCTAAAGGACAAATGAGTCTTGTATTATTTTGAGTAACGATTGTTGGAAATAGTCTAACATGCAGTAGGAGTGAACGGGAGCAGACCCGACCGGATGGTGAGGTGGTCCAGGTCCGGGTGATGTGAAGGCTGGGAAAAATGGTTGGATCGGTGGATTAGATGCTTCCGCTTTACTGCAGAATCCATGCATGGATGTAACTTGGACGTGAAGGAAGGGACAAATGCCTTGGGAGATAAAAGAAGATAATAAAGGAGAAAATTCTACTGTACTCCAGTAGTGTACCCCGGCTCCCTACAGGTTACTGTACAGCTCTAGATTCTAGCTACAAAATATTTATAGGATGCATGGCATTCCGACTAATTCTGTCGTCTCATGAGTTTCTTGTTCCTCGTTGCAGCAGTAACATTATTCGCTTAAGACGCGAACGCGATCGGTTGTTTTGTTTCACCGAGGTGTTTGATTGCTTCTAGTAGCTTCAAATGTTGGGTCACAGTTTTATTTTTCGAGGTCGAGGTACTTGATTTGTTTTCGCTTGAATTTAGAAAGACAAGACTTTGCATGAGGCTCTGTTTGCTTAGCGTCCAAAGCGCGGTACAAGCTACTAGTTTTGTTTTTCTTCTTTTTCCCTCTTTGTTCATGATCGTTTATTGAAGACTTTGAGTCAGAGGCAAGCAAGGTAAAACTGGAAAGGAGTAAAGAAATGCATGTATATACTGCTAGCTTGCATGGCTACATTGTTCAGGGGGCTTTTACATTACAACTCCATCGATCATCGCTACCTGATGAACTGGACTACGTTTAACTGACGACACTGAACTCTTGACCCTTTTGTTTTTCAGACCACCAAGAAACTAGAAAAATAAAAAAAGAAAACTACATGATTCTCCCTTTTGAGAAATTAATTAACCTTTGGTGGGAAAGGATTGAAAAAAAAAAGAAAATAATAACAAGAAAGAAAAGACCAGAATCAGACCAAGAAAGATACTGGTAGATTCTTGTCTTGAGAAGAAGCAATGCAAAAAGGGGTCTGTTGGTATCCTGATATCCTCCCCTGCTGCCAATGCCCTCCTCTCTGCATGGCTGCATCGTCATCACGTGACGAAGACGAGACGAGCTCTCTAGCCTTCTGCTAGGTGCACCTGACGTTCCTGCCGGGGCCGCCGTAGTAGAAGTAGTTACCCCAGACGGCGTTGACGCCGCCCTGGATGTCGTAGCAGTTTGGGTGGTCGGCGGTGACGTGGAAGCCGGCGGCGAGAGGCAGCAGGCTGTTGTCCCAGTCCACCACCTCCAGGTTGCGGAAGTAGGACGCCCTGCCGAAGCCTTCGCCGGCGAAGTGGCCGCTGCCCATCTGCGTCGCCGTGTGGGAACCCGACGCGCGCGTGTTCACCACCTCGCCGCCGAACTGCACCATGCTCGCGTGCGACGCCAGGTGGCTGAACAGCAGCGACGGCCAGTACCCCACCAGCTCGCCGGAGCCGAACTCCAGCCACCAGTTGCCGTGGTTCGGGTCCTGATTTTTAGATCGAAAGCAAGCAGGTTATATATATATATATATATATATATATATATATATATATATATTTCAGGTTAATTTCAAATGAATGAAACAGAGGAAAAACAAAACTAATGCGAGCCTGTATGTATGTGAAAAGCCGTGCACTTGAAAAGCCGAAAGGAGGAAGCAAAGTAAAGCAAGGACTGGAGTGCAATGCATGCAATGATGTGCGGCGTGTGCTGCTGTCTGCCGCCTGCGCCCCGTGCAGGGGAGAGGGGACGGACGGAGTTGCCATTGAACAAGCTAGGGCCGGCGGCGGGGACCGCGTACTAGATGAGATCATGAGAGAGAGAGATGGCTACGTACCTTCCAGACGAGCAGGCTGATGTCGAACTGGCCGGCGTTGTAGGCGGAGGTGGGCGAGATGGCGGCGCCCATGGCGATGCGGCTGTTGGTCTGGATGAAGCCGGAGCAGAGGAGGTTGTAGCACCCCGTGGTCTGGTACGCGTCCGTCTGCAGGCCATCAGAGCAGTCAAGACACTCGATCAAGATGCTAGCTAGATGATGCATGATGAGCAATTGAGCAGAGGAGAAGGTGCTGATGAGTACCGTCCAGTACGTGAAGAACCTTGGCGCGTTGTCCCCGTAGAGCTGCGGGCTGACCTGCCACCCTGCCTCGATGGTGTTGAGGTCGTTGCCGAAGGACCCCGCGATGACCCAGATCTGCGACAGGCTGAACTCCGACGCCGTGCTCACCTGCGGCGCCCACACGTTGATGCTCGCCTTGGCGCCGTAGTACTCGTCGCCGGCCACGTACCCCACCGCGTGCTGCATTTTTACGCGTCATCAGGGACGAATTAAAAGCCATCAATTAACTGCTCCGACTTCGATCTGAATGAACGAATGATGTCAGGCTGTTGTAACTGCAAGCGGGATTGGACGTACCTCGTGGCCGCCGGAGACGGAGTCGCGCCGCACCCTGCCTGCGGGCGCCCTGCCGAACCGCCTGACGGAGCTGGCGCGGAGCACGTCCTTCTCCGTGACGCGCCTGATGGGCACGGACCCCTCCGGGCACGCCTCCCCGGACGACGCCCACAGCTGGACGCCGGCGTCCGCGGTGGTGTCATTGCTGGGGAAGCGGCTGCGGTGGTGGAGTCCCTTGGGCCTCGCCGGCGGGTCCGCCAGTGGCCTCTGCCCGCGCAGCCTTGGGTGGTCGAAGGCTGGCTGCAGGTGCGCCGCCACGCAGTCGATGAGGTCGCCGTCGGGGCTCTGCAAAAAGACAGACACGCCGACAACCGAGGAACAGAGGTCACTGTCAGTGTCGTCATTGCAAACAATGCACACACAGTCTACACAGGCACAGAACAAAGAGGAGAGCAATGCAGGCAAGAGCAGAGGAGGAGGAGGAGGAGGAGGAGGAGAGGTGCACGCACGTGCCTGGATGGTCCGGAGCGCCGGCTTGTTGAGCCTCTTGAGCAGCGCCTGCACCTTCCTGTACCGCCGGAGCTCGTCGCCGGGCCGGAACGTCTGCGTGTCGTTCTTCGCCGCGGTGGCCCAGCCCCAGCCGGCGGCAAGAAGAAGCCCGACGAGCAGGAGGCGCACGAGGTGGCGGGCAGCGGCGGCGCGAGACGAAGAATAGGAACAGGAGGCCACCATCGTCGTCGTCGTCGTCGTCAGTGCGGCGTCGACCTGCTGATGACCGGCTTGTAGTGAAACCTTCTGCAGTTGCAGAAGACTGGCTTGTTGTGCTCTTGGCTGCTCACGCGCTTCTTCTTCTCCCAAGCAGGCGACGAAGAATACATTGGCCGGTTCGCTTCCGCCTGTATGTGACTGCTGCTTTGCTTTGCTTGCTGCCGCCGCCGCCGCCACAAATTATCGAGCTGGGCGCCGGCCGGCTGTGCGCGCGGTTGGTCGTCGTTTGCTTTGGCCAAAGACGAACGAGAAGGAGCACTCGTCCTCCCTCTACGCAACGATATCTCTGCTCTGTTCTCTGCTGCTGCTTCCAAGGCGCTCCCGAGGCGAGCACACCGGGGGCGCTATATAGCATAGCACTGCCACTGCTGGCAGCCACCTATCTAGGATGGCTTATCGATCATGGTGACGAGAGAGATAGAAGAGAGAGGAAGAAACTACTAGGACTCCGGCAGTTAGGTTAGCCATGAGCCATAGGGGGCCGGGCCGGGGCCGACAAAGCATGAGGCTTTGCAGCATGAGGCAATTGAGTTGGGAGGAGGAGGTGGAATAATTTACTCGGTCAAGGAATGAAGAGTGTGTGTAGCCTGGGTGTGCTTTTTTGGGGGAAAAAAAAGGAAGGAAGGGGGCGCCCTGCCCAACCCTACTACGTCTAAACCCAGGTGTGGAAGTGCCCATGCCATGCAATGGAGTGCTGCGGCTGCGCAGGCGCGATGCAATGAGTGGCGCCAGCGGCGGCATCATGCTCATGCCGGGTAGCCTGTTTTTTTTTTCTTCCTTTAATGGTAGCCTGTTTAATTAGGGCCTGTTTCATTCTAATAGTTAACAGCTATAATTAGTAGTGCCTGTTTCATTCTGATAGTTATAGCAGCTATAATTAGTAGTAGTATTACTGAGTCCATATAAAGATATTAATAAACCAACCGATTATTAGCTAAAGAGCTATCTAGAGCAAATATTATAGTGGGCTGTAAGCTGGCTAAATGTTAAGGTGAAGGAGAGAAAAGATGAGAGAAAGGAGAAGCAGACTGTAAGCTTACAGCCAGCTTAAGCACAGGAAATAAAAAAACTTTACGAGAGAGATAAGTAGGTCATATATTAATAGTGAATAGCTAGTTATTGTATAGGTGAGCTGGGAGAAGGTTGCAAAAACCTTACAGCAAGTAGGTTGTATTATTAAACTTGCTCTAATTGGGTCGAACGAGCTAATATATAGTTAGCTAGCCAATGTTGGTAATGAGCTATTAGCTAGCTAATAATGAGCAGCTAATGGATCAAATAGAGCTATAGTCTAGTCCGGAGTGTTTGCAAAGGAAATGCAGCATCATGCCATTGCCATGCATCGACATACAACACAACTCATCACCTCCCAATCCCATGTCGTCTGTGTGGTGTGTGTGTCCACCACTTTGCATGCACCAAGCCAACCGGTTAAAGAGACAAACGGGCAAAGCAGCAGCAGCTGTGGTCTCGTCTCATCATACGCCGGGGATACTTGAAGGATGGGTATGTAGGCCAAAGGGGTATGCATACTCGTTGAGTATTTGGCATATTTGTATATGTTGACATGCATCGATCAATTGATGAGGTGCGCGCGTCTGGTAAAGTTGTTGTCCCCTCCTCCTTAGCGAATCCGATGCCGAAACATCTTTTATTTTCCACGATGCATGTCGACCGGTGCCTTCGCAGAATTACTCGTCTGATCAGACGTCTGATCAAAAGTGATCAGTGTATGTACAAGCAGACCATGTTGTGGGACTTCCATACGGTGGGCGGTCGAGCTCTCAGGTAGCACTACTACTGGACCAACACAATTACCGCTACACACGTCAAATTCCACCGTGCATCCTCCTCTTCTCCTCTCCAAATACGGAGAAACAAAAAAGGCCACATTTGTTTTTTGTAGCTTGGGCTTTTCATCGAAAACAGCTTCGGCTTCATTATTATTTATTTGTTTTTTCTTCAGAGGCTATTCTCATGTGTGCTTGTTTGGTGGGCTTTTAATTTTGTAATGATATTATTTTTGGAAAAATATTTTTTTAGAAAAAATGTTTTTTTATTTGACCTTCTCAAGAGTTTGTACTAAATCATTCAATTTTGTAAAGTTCTAGCCTCAGGCTAAACAGAAGCTCTCAAAAAGCAACAAAAGGTAAGTGTCTAAAAGAGCATAATGACAAACTAAGCGTTGAGCCTATTGGATGACAACCATTCACTTTTGGGGGAAATCTCCATTAACGTAGACAAGTAGTTTCCTTCTGAATAATGGACCAAAACCATATCCAATAACCACCATCAAAATAACATGAAAATATTCTAAAAGAATGACCTGTAAATAAGAATGAAACATTTTTTTTTGGTCAAAAATTGCATCATTTCTTGGCAACCATATAGACCAAAATATTACACTTACCCTTTTGGTTCGACTTGCTGTAACTATGTTTGGAAAATAAATTAGTCATTGATATGTGATGTACGAAGCCACTGATACAACAGACACTTTTCTAGTAATTGTTGGTACAAATGGCAACATTCGACTATTTCAACTTTTAATACACCCTGTGAAAAATGAAAATAAGGAGCACATCTCTATGTGCGTTTGTTGATGTCTACTGTCTATAATTCATTAAAAAACTACATAATTGGTTTAATTCCTGAAATTCACAATTGCCACTACCTTTACCTTATAGTAAGCATTTTAAAAAAAGGTTTCAATTTCTGAAATTGAGGCATTGTAATCTATCTGAAACACGTATAAGATGTAATTAGCATGCCTTAAGCTTTGTTTGCGTGAAGCCATGAATCAATGTTCAAATAACAAGCAAGCAAAAAAAAGGCCCCCTTTAGAATGCAGTTTTTTCTTTCTAATTTCATATGTTTTTTTTTTCAATGAAATGAACAGATTTCTGTCAAATTTATGTATAACTTAGGTGAAATTTCTTTGATTTCAAAGGGTCCTAAATCTGTGTCTGCATGCTGCTTGCTTGACCACTTTAAACCCAGTCAATCTTCAGCTACAGAGGTGTTCTCATTGGAACGAGGGGGCAAGAGGCAATAGAATGCAATGGGGGCAGAGTCCAGTGGCTTTGGCCTTTGGGTTGGGTCCCCTCTTCCTCTGTTTTATTTGGCCGCTCCATTCTCTTCTTTTCACCCATCTCCTTCCCCTTTATCTCCTTCATTGGGTTCTGCAGGGAGCATGCTTGCTTGGCTACACCTACATGGCTATTGCATTGCTTGCTCCTATGGCTGTGGATGTGGCCACTCTCCTCATCAGAACTCTCCTTTGCTGTTCATCTGCAGCTGCCTGCTGCTTGGTCCTACATGGAATGAAACTCTGATTGCCTGTCTCAGGGGTCCCCAGATCTCCAATGTACATGCTGCTACCTTTCACTGCTTCCTAGGTCCTCTACACTCCAAACTATAGTTTTTCTTTTTCTTTTTTTTTACCCTGCATACATGCATGGGGGCAAAAAAGGGCCTTCTATTGTGTTTGTTTGCACTTGCAGGGCTAAAGGAATTTTCACCTCATTGACAGAATGTAACTTTTTGTTGCCTTGGTGTTAGTGTGACAAACGCATGCATGGAATGAACTGTGGCTCCCAGGTAGTAAAATTTGAAAAGCGTTCCCGGTGCCTCCGGTACCAAAAACGTTTCTTGTCCCGTCCCGGGATCTGTTTAGATTTGCACATTGTGCCTCTGTGTTTCATACAAGGTTCAAAGTAAACCTTCCATGCGTGTTCTACAATGAGAAGAAAAGAAGACATTTTCCCTTGTGCGACTGAATTTGAAGAACAGTTAGTATCCAAGAAATCTCTGCTGTGCCGGCCATCATAAACTGAGATGGTCTGAATCCAGTAGATCTTGTGCAGACATACTAGAGAGCCCCCCCAAACATGATACGGAGCAGTTTCTTGCTCTACTTTTGGCTGCATCTCAGTACACCGTACACGCACGCATGAACAGGCACAGATCTTCTCTCCAAGAACTCAATCCCGTTTCAACCTGCAGCGTATCGAGCTTATATTACAGAGCTGATCTCTCTCGTAACCGTGCCATGAGCTTTACTGACGAGTATTCTAATTTTACCTCCATCCACTCCACTGATCGACTGCACTGCACTAACCAGCTGCAGCAGAGGTAATCATGCCCTTCATATACTCTGCAAAGCCCTTTGCAAAGCGATCGGCTAACGTGGGGCCTGCCGCGTATCTCACTGTCCTGGATTTTGATAGCAGTTTTGTTTTCTTTATTACTCGCGGAGCACTAGCAGAGAGCAGTGCTGTGCTGGCAGCTCATCCTGCACTTTGTGTGGATTCAGAGTAAAGAAATACATACACAGGGACAGGGCCGTGCTAAGCCTGATTAGCTGGGTTAATTATGTGCACCGCTGCATTGGCTGCATCTTTCAACCGTGTAATCTATGCGCCCACGTCGTGTCAGACAGTACAGGATGATCCAGCAGTAGCACGCAGGCATATGGTGGCAATGATGCAGTCACGCCCTTGAAAAAATGAGAGCCAGCAGCCATTTGACGTCCCTGCTGTCAAGGATGCTCTGGACCTCTGGTGGCCGGAGTGAACACAATGCTGCAGATTGCAACCAAGCTGCTTAACAAGAAGGTGGAAAAAGAAGGGAGGCTGCTTGTCAACGATGAGTCCGGAGCTTAGTCACCGCGGAACGGGAACGATGCAGCGTTCCACGTTCCGGGAACGAGCGTTCGGGACGGGAACGCGGGAACGAAATCGCTCCACAGTGTAAAAACTGCATCTAAAACATCGTTTCCGTTCTCGGTTCGTCGTTCCTCGATCCGTCGTTCGGGAAACTCTGGTGACTATGGTCCGGAGGCGACAAGAACGAATAATCGGCTATCAACTAGATGCAGTTTCTGAACTTTTCTCTGTTTTTGTAATGGCTGCTGACTCTATGTTGAGTCAAACTTTCAGTCTGCTCGCCCATGGGGCATCTTATGTCCTCTGCTTCTTTGTTAGGTGTTGCAAACTGCCTGTCATAGGTAGTAGTCGTAAGTCTTCTGGTAGTAGTCATAAGTCTTCTGGTCTTTCTTACCTTATCTCTGTATCTTCTGAAACAATGCAACTTCAGTATTTCCGTTAAAAAAATTGACGTCCCTGCTACACCAGTTTATAATCAGTAAATAATCTAAATAGCCGAGCGCAGATACACTGCTCGTTTAAGATACTCAATTAGAGTATCTCCAATAATTATATGAGTGTTATACCAATTAATATACGCTAATAATGCATTAACAATGCCATTATTTGTGTAATTCCTAGCACCTGGTGAGCCTGGCCTCTTCGCTTGAGCTTATCAGCCACTACTTTTCAACCACATAACAATATTTTAAAGTAAGCGTTAGAGGGGACTGTAGACATAGAAGTACTATATATGATCTGCTGCTCATAAGGCCCTATGACCGTGGAGTGATCCTTTTTTTTTCCATCAGGCTTTGAACTCTTGATGAGATGATAATATGCTTTTATTAATTTATTAATAATCACAGTACATTGCCTTCTCACATGAAAAGACATTTATGCTTCTCCGTTAGGGACCCTTCTAGTCCTCGACCTAATCAAGAATTGCATCCGCATACAGTATCCTGTATCCGGATATGGCTGCCCTATATCCAAGTGTTACATATATCGGTCTCGTTTGGTAATTAAGGTTCATGCCAGTTTCGGCTCCGCTTGCAAAGCACTAAAAACACACTGTCGATACTATATATATTAAAAAGAATCATTATTTTGTAAACTGAGAAAAAAAACTAGGAGGAGTAGAAGCCACAAATTTTGGTTTCATGGGGCGTAATCCGGGATGGAAACGTTACGGATATTTTCCGACAGTATTCGAGACCGAATTCGTTTACAGAGATTTAATCCGTATCTAAGTCCAAATATTCAACATCCGATACCGTATTCGTATCTGAATACTTAAATCGTATATTTATGATGTCGACATCTAATCCTATCTTATTCGATATGGTTGACATTATCTATATTCAAATCTGAATCTGATTAAAAATATAAAAACAAATATGATATTAGTAATATCCGTCCGTGATTTCATCCCTAGGCGTAAATAACCCCAAAACCATAGTACGTCGTCTAACGTCCAGAAGATGCCATTTTATTCGCTAAGGGACGGCGCGCGGTCTCTCTTTTGCTTAGCCCCACAAAAACATTCTAATTGTTGCCTACCTACCCACTACGACGTACTAATTCTGCATCGGCATGCTATGCTATGTCCATTAGCAAGCCAGCAAGTTACTTTACAGAAGAATCGTGCATCGGTGCATGTACATGTCCACCGTTAAGCAGATAGGTGTATATTATTCATGCATGTGAGAAGAAGTTGTACAATTCAAAGGATGCCATGATTGTGTCTTACCGAAGGTAGTATGTTGGGTGTTTTTCAAAAATGCTGATCTAGGTCTCTTTTGGCAAGGGAGAAATACTGACTTTGGTATTGGACCCATTTGCAACAATTGCAAGATCAGCAGCTCATGTTTGGGCTTGCCGTGATTTGGAGACTACTCCTGCGTTTAGCCTCGCTTTACATCGTCCTCGGATGGTCTTCTATATTTAGAACTGGGTCTTCAATTTATTTTGTCATATTTTTTTTGTTGCGGTTGTAATAATGTCTGGTTCCTCTTTAGGCCTTGTTTAGTTCCAAATTTTTTTGCAAAATCGACACCGTAGCACTTTCGTTTGTATTTGACAAATATTGTCCAATCATGGACTAACTAGGCTCAAAAGATTCGTCTCGTCAATTCCGACCAAACTGTGCAATTAGTTTTTATTTTTATCTATATTTAATACTTCATGCATGCGTCTAAAGATTCGATGTGATGGGGAATCTGAAAAGTTTTGCAAAATTTTTTGGGAACTAAGAGCATCCCCAACCGCTTTGCATAATTGGTTTGACAAATGAGAGAGTTTGCCAAGTCTCAAAATAATATGGCAAAGGTGAAAAGAGACAATCTCCAATGGTCTGGCATTAATCACTTCGCGCCAATTTTCCAATGCCAAGTGTGAACAGGTTTGGCATATATGCCAATCCTTCCTCTCTTTTTGCCAAGTTAACAAAATTGCAAAGTCTAAATGCCAAACCGTTGGATAAGTGTTTTTAAGACTTTTTTGCAAATACATGAATGCAAAGCTTATTTGCAAAACGGTTGGGGATGCTCTAAACAAGGCCTTAATGGGGTTGAAACATTTTATTATCTAAAAAATTTGGTCTTAGAGGCAGCATATACGATTTTTTAAGAAAAAGAACTTGAGAGCTGGAGATAGAGGGGGCGATGGCTAGGTGAGAACAAGTAGGGGTTACGATTTGTGTTTTTGATGGTTTTGTGGGATGACGAAAGCTTTACAATTATTATCTCCGGTTTGTAATATGAACCGACTTTGATTCCACTGTTGGTTTTTAACAAACTGGCGATAAAAATAGTGCGGCAAAATGTATTAGGTAGTAGTGGGCTGCTTTTATAAAAAGCTCTTAAAATGAACCAAGCGAGAAAGAAACTATTTAAGCACTAATTCTTTTAAAAAACGACCACCCATACTTATTAGCGAATATCGTCATAGCCTCTGTCATTCGATAATCTCATGCGTTTCAAAAGTGATATGTTGCTCTCCTTTTGGAGTATGTTACAAAAACAAGTCCAATACATTGCCCTGAATGTAACATGTAAATAAGAGTATTTTTTTTTGAAAACTGCTTCAATACTCCTCTTTTTTTTAAAATTGCACAGATCTCAAAGCAGATAATAATTATTAAATGTTTGCCTATAAACCTTTTTTCACCTGGGCCTCGCATTGATTTGATCCGTATAAACCCAACCCGTGCCCAACCCAAATGCAACCGTAACTCATCTCTCTCTTCTTTTTTTTTTGTTCCTGTCTGTTCTGTTTCCACACGTGCAGGCAGCCGGCGGCAGTGCTCCGTGATTGTCCTCGCCGCACAAGCACAAGAGAAGTGCCTAACCAAATCCAATTTAGATTTCACAATCCCTGATTTTCTTTATTTTGATCTAGGTTTTCCTATGCGCTAGCAGCTGACAAGGAACGCACCTGCACACCATCGTCGACGCCTTTCCATTCCATTACCTAATTTTTTTTATTGAACCATTGCCTGGTACTACTGGTTGCGGCAATATACATCGCAGTCGGCCGGCTGCCTGCGTATAACGGAATAAGTCACGAAGCGATCGGGCAAGATGAATTAGAATTACATTTGGGCTGGACACGGACTGGGTTTAGACATGCCAGACGCATATGGGGCCCAGGTTGGAAAATTTAAGAAAATGATTAATTAATTAATTAATTAATTAATTAGAATCAGTAGCTTTGAGATCTGTGCAATTTATAGAAAGAGGAGTACCGGAGCAGTTCTCTCTTTTTTTTTTTCAAAAGTCATACTATTATTTCAACAAAGCCAAACAGACTATAAAATTACATTTGCTCCGACTCAAATTAGAGAATACATATGCTGGATTTAATCAATTGCAGATCGTATGAACGTGCAGAGCTGTGGATGTATATGATGGTTTTAAATATTTAATCATGAAAGTTCTGCTGGCTTAGTGTAAAGATCGTTCTTTTGAGCAATGCAAACGCCACACCAAACTTGACTACTGATGATATTTGTTCAGTTCGGATGCGCACATGATCGATCTTTATATCCAGTCCTTGCATTGCATACGTGGAGTCCAAAAGAAGATCCATGCATCTATAATTCTATATCATCAACCAGAACCAATGGCCGGCAGTCCGGCAGCATCCCTGTCACTCAAAACTCAAAAAAAGAAAACGCAGGAAGGAATTGAGCAGTGTAAGGTTTTGAAACTTGTCATCACTAGCTAGCTAGGCTGAAACTGAATCGAAATCCCCCCTCATCAGGGACAATAGCGATCAGAGAAAAAACCTCAAGAGGTCCAGTTGAAGCTGCATGCGTGAACGCAGAAAAGAAATCGAGGATGAGAATGAGATGCCCAGTGGCCTGGATAAATAAAAGAGTAAATTTAAAAAAAAAGAAACGAAACTTACTAAAACTTGGGATATACTAGTACGTACTCGTTACCTCGATGCGTGTACGTGCGTTCGTTCGTACGCAGCAGCAGCAGGCAGCAGCTGCTGTTGCTGAGCACGCAAGTATCCTCTTCGAATTCCATTAAGTAGAGTCATCGGTTCGAGGTCGATCTGGACGAAAAAGGTGCAGCAGTGTTGGTTAGTAGATAGAGTATACTTCCTTTGTCGATGTCGATGTCGAGGTCGATGGCGTGCCATACCAGGAGGACGCCGGAGCCTGACAGACGGATTGCCAGTGTTTTTGACTTGTACAGTATATATATGGCAACTGATGGTAGAAAGCCATCATGCATGCGGTCTCTCTATCAGACTTCATACATCTAGCCGGCCCTAGCACGCTTAGCTAGCACAATCGATGCTGCAATTGATTGTGCACCTCAAAAGAGATTATCCCTTTCCTCTTTTGTTCGAAAGAAAGGTGGGAACTGAGAAATGCAGGGAACCTTAAGGTGAAAAAGATACTAATCTCTTCTCTAATCTCTTTCTTCGACTAAAAATTACCCAACGCAATCATCCCACGCTACCGAAATCCCTTGCTCCATAGCTCTCTCGGCGATTTACACGTCACCGACATGTGGGTCCACTTTCCACACCGATCCTCTCCCCTCGCCCGCGGTCCGCATCGTCCTCACCTTGGCAAGCGAAAGCTCTCGCCCGTGGCACGCTGCTGCCCTCTCGTCCTGCTCCTTCACATCGGTCACTACCCTGCAGCGGCACACCAAAATCCGGCCGTAATACCGCATTTGTGTGTACTGGCAATCGGAAGAGCATGTCTTTGAACTATTTGCATTTGTGATTCTGCATTGGAATAGGATAAATATGGATTTTAGGAAGTGTGCCATTGTGTGACTCACTAGTACATAGAAGCTCTTATTTGCATAGTCGTTTTTCACAACCGTCAATGTTGTTAGAAATTTAGATATTTTAATGTTTGATTTAATCCAGAAAAATACACATAATAAAATGGTGGCATATATGTGCACGTGTGCAATTTTATCGCTACTCAGATTAAAGACAAACATTGCAATAGCTGTAGACATACTGAAAATAAAACACAATCGTTTAGGATTATACCCAGAGGAGGGACCAGTGCCGAAGGCATCGGTGGCTCCATTCGCACTAGTCGACATAGTGTGTTGCTTGAAGTAGCGGACCACAGTCGATGCAGGAAGATGTTCGCAGTGCAGTCCCGCGAACGGCCACCAGAAAGAAGATGATCTGCGAATCCCAGGAAGAAGATGTCCGCAAGGAAGTAGTCGATCTCTTCACCGCCAGGAAGCCGATTTCAGGTTGCAAGCAGTCGCGGAAGACGCTTCCCAAAAACCTGATTGCCCGCACACCTGAGCAGATGTCTTGCAAGGCGTCGGGTTCCGGAGGGTTGCTCTCCTGATCTTTGTGCGCGCAGAAGTTCACGATGGGGATGAACGGGAGCAACTCGACAGGGAGATGAGAGGACTGATGTGTTGTGTGTGTGCAGGGAAAGAGAATGCGGGAAGGGAATATATGGGCTAGAGAGGAAACGTATTCACATGCGCTCATCTCGTCTCGTCTTAACACGCACGCTCGCCATGGCACGCACGCTCGCTCGCTCGCCACGCCACGCCACGCCATGGCTCGGCTCAGCGACGGCGACGGTGCGCGCACGTGTGGCACCATATTTTCTTTCCTCAACTTCTCTATATGAGCTATCACAAGCCGCCTATTTAAGTTGAGTTAACACATGGTCAACAATCAATCCGATATTAAACCAGTTTTATTATAGCATTTATTATGGGCCCTTGAATTAATTATCATCAATTAGAAAATAGGCTAAAAGCCCAAATAATATTTAACAATCCCCACCTACTTCTAGGGCACATAAGAAATGCTCTCAAATTTCCATGTCGTTTCATATACCAGTTGTTTTGGTGGAGACAGTTAAGTTGAACTTCCCCCTAGAATAAAGACTACGCTTAGTCACAACGTGAACAATAGACTATGCCTTGAATTGCAAGTTTTGTATGAAATAAGTTTCATCTAAACTCATAACTGATACTTGGTTGCAAGAACATCCCCTCTGGTTGAAGCATATAAGTTATACTTCTGGCCCATTCATGAGTATCTAGAGACCACCCAGATCTCATAGTCTGTGACTAGCAGTCAAACTCATATAGGTGTATTCCTTAAAGACGTAAAACTCAACATCTATCGCTTCACAAGCTGCTTTAGAATACATTAAGGTATATAACCAGCCTTCCTTACAGATTTAGGAAAGAAGTACAATTGAGATGAGTTAAATAAAGGGTCTTTCCTCACAATCTACTTCTGGTTTGTTTCACTATTCTACTTCACGGGATCTCTGATCATATAGAACGGTCTCAAACCCATCTCACTTGATGCACTATCGATCACATTATGTGAAAGTCCCTTTGTGAATTGATCTACCAGATTCTTAGACGTATGGACATAGTCCAATGCTATAACTTCGGAGTTTCTCAATTTTCTGATAGTCTTTAATTACCGTTTGACATGCCTTGTGGACTTCATGTTGTCCTTAGAACTGTTGACTTTTGTGATCATAGTTTGATTGTCATAGTTCATGGAAGTAGCCAACACAGGTTTCTCAACCACCAGTAGATCCATTAGGAGTTCACAAAGCCACTCGGCCTCAACGCTGGTGGTGTCTAATGCTGTCAGTTATGCTTCCATGGTTGATTTCAATAAGATAGTCTGTTTGCAAGACTTCCATGAAACAACGCCACCTCCAAGCAGAAACACATATCCACTTGTGGCCTTTAAAACATCATCATCAGATATCCAATTGTCATCACAATAACCCTCTAATACCTTAGGGTATCTGGTATAGTGAATACCATAGCTTATAGTATCTTTCAAATAGCGCATTACTCTCTCAAGAGCTTGCTAGTGAATATCTCCCAGATTTAACATGAACCGGCTAAGTTTGCTAACTGCAAACGAGATATCAGGCCTCGTGGCACTTGCAAGGTACATCAGTGAACCTATAATTTGAGAGAATCTTAGTTGATCCCTTGCTATTCTTTGATTTTTCCTCAATAGCACACTAGGATCATATGGCACAGGAGCAGATTGACAGTCACTATAACCAAAGCGACTTATAATCTTTTCCACATAGTGGGATTGCACAAGTGTAACCCCACCATTGCCTTCTCTTAAAAGCTTAATGTTCATAATAACATCAGCTTCTCCCAAATCTTTCATTTTAAAGTTATTAGACAGAAAGTCTTTAACTTCCTTGATCACATCAAGGCTTGTCCCAAAGATCAGTATGTCATCCACGTATAGACAAAGGATCACACCTTCATCCCTACCAAACCGATAGTACACACATTTTCAGCTTCATTAATAGCAAAGCCAGCAGAAGTTAAAGTTTTGTCAAAATTCTCATGCCATTGTTTTGGAGCTTGTTTTAGGCCATATAAGGATTTTAATAGCTTACACATCTTGCCTTTTTGACCACTTGTTATAAATCGATCAGGCTGATCCATATAGATCTCTTCATCCAACTCTCCATTTAGGAAAGCTGTCTTTACATCCATCTGATGAATGAGAAGACCATGAGAGGCAGCCAAAGATAGTAATACTCGAATTGTTGTCAAATGAGCAACCAGTGAATAAGTATCAAAGAAATCTTCCCCTTCTCTTTGGGGTATAACCCTTAGCCACAAGCCTAGCCTTGTACCTCTCAATTGTACCATCAGGCCTAAGCTTTTTCTTGAACACCCATTTACAACCTATAGGTTTACACCCATAAGGCCGTTCAACCACTTCCCAAGTTCCATTAAACATTATTGAATCCATCTCATTCCTTATTGCTTCCTTCCATAGGTTAGCGTCAGGAGAGGAAAATGCCTCTTTAATGGTAGTTGGGGTATCATCCACGAGGTACAAAATATAGTCATCTCTGACTTCACTTTCCTTTGTCTTTTGCTCTTTCGAGTGACTATATTATCATCTTCCTCACGATAGTGAATATGAGGTTCCTCAGATTGTTCTATCAGAATAAATTGCTAATGGGAATTTATAGATTCATGACTAGAAATATTAGGTGTACTTTTCATAGGGAATTCAATTTCAAAGAATGTTGCATCTCTAGATTCCATTATAGTACGAACATGCATATCTGATACTCTACAATTTATAATTAAAAACCTATACCCTATGCTGTGAGCAGCATAACCTAGGAAAATACAGTCAACAGTCTTAGGTCCAAGTTTGTGTTTCTTGTTTATTGACACATTTACTTTAGCCAAACAACCCCAAGTTCACAAATAGGAGACATTTATTCTATTCTTTTCTCATTCCTCAAATGGTGTGATTTCTTTATTCTTTATAGGAACTCTATTCGTGACATGACATGCTGTCAGTATCGCCTCACACTACCATTCCTTAGATAGTCCCAATGTCTCTAACATGGCGTTAACCATCTCTGTTAGAGTACGGTTTTTTCTTTCGGCAATCCTATTAGACTGTGGTGAATATGGCGTTGTCCTCTCATGAATAATTCCATGTTCTACACAGAAATCAGAAAAATCACTAGAAAAATATTCTCCACCACGATTGGACCTTAAGCATTTAATTTTCCTCTCAAGTTGATTTTCTACTTCAGCTTTATAGGTTTTAAAATAATATAATTCTTCATCCTTTGTTTTAAGCAAGTACACATGATAAAATCTAGTACAATCGTCTATAAAAGTAATGAAGTATCATCTGCCACCTTTAGTCAATTCACTATTCATCTCGCATAGGTCGGAATAGATTAGTTCTAACGGTGCCAAGTTCCTCACCTCTGCAACCTTGTGAGGCTTGTGAGGTTGCTTGGATTGCACGCACACATAGCACTTACAACCTTTGACTAAATTAAATTGTGGGATTAAATTCATATTTGCTAGCCGCATTAAACAACCAAAATTAACATGATAAAATCACGAATGCCAAATATTCGACTCATTCGAAATAATAGTATGGTTCAGAACTTTATTACACACATTGTTGACACCGTTTTTGGGCACGTGTCCATGATTGGTGAAGTATAGGACGACAAGATAAGACGGTGGTGTTTGATTTACAGGATGAGTTGCCGATAGTTACGATAGGGGAGTCTGCCGATGGCTATGTCAAGGGAGTCTGCCGATGATATGGAGGGAGAGTCTGGAAGGTGCCGATCGGTTTGTGGAGGTGTCCCAGTTTGTCACGGGGGAGTAGTTTTATGTTTTCCTTAGTTATTTAAATCGTTTTGTATATGGATTCTGTGTAATTTAGAATTCGAGTTCTAGTCGTATCTGATTGTAGCTCTTCGAGCAGGGTATAAATATGGACCTTAGGGCTTTGTAATATCTATCTATCAATCAATAAAACACACATTTTTACTCATATTCCAAGCATCTACTTTTTCGACGACTTCGTCATACTTTTTCCTTTTCACTACGAGTTCTTAGGAATTCGTCGACTTAAGCTCGGCGTGTTCTCAAGTTCCACGTGAATACCTCTTGGCCGTGACATCCGGGCGCATCGCTGTTGTCGGGACCAAAGTATTCGAGTTACCACCTTTGCCGATAGTAAGGTCAAATCGGCTGGCACGCCTTAACGTTTAAATCGGGTATTAGCCCTTTGTGTTTGCAGATCAGCTTTTGCATCAACACATCTTTTGGCACGCCCGGTGGGACCAGATTCAAGATCAAGATCAACATGTCGACTTCTGAGTTTGATCAGGAGAACGTCATCCCCGTGACGGAAGCCAATCTCAAGGATGAGCAGAAGCAAGCTATTGCTAAAGCCATGGAGGATTACAAGCAGCAATGCCTGAGGTCCTTCAGCATGAACAGGAGCGGCGAGGTGATCCAGAAGGATGCACTGCCGGCACCTCGGTAGGTTACTTTTGAAGCCATTCCTAGTAAAGTTCAAGAGATGGTGGACAGCGCTATTAACCGTGCTTTGATCAACCAAGCTGGTGTGCTGTCTAATACGGTGTTTAACGCCGTAGCTAGAACTTTCAAGGAAGGACAATTGCCACCAGATTACGTGGGCCCCTCTCATCATCAGCCAGGATCACCGGTGGTTACAGCTCCATCGGCTGCTGCAGCCGCTGCGGGCACGGAAATTCCTATTCCTCCAAGCACGTTAGGAGTCACTAATGCACAATCTACGCCGATGACAACTAATCCACCGAGTTCAGATGAGCAGATCAAGCTTGCTACAGATCTATTTGCATCGACAATGTCAGGACCAGTTTCTCCTCCCAACTGGTGGGGTTATGGTATGCCCCTGGAATACATGAAGACACCTGGCGCATCTCAGGCGACCGATATGAGAGGCAAGGCTCCTATGGCATCGGCACCCCCAAACATGCCGATGAATCAGAGTCCCCAGTATACTACAACTACTGCTGCAAGACCTTACACTGGGAATTCTCAAGCTCCAACGTTCCAGATGCCTAACGCATCGGCAGACTCAATGCTGATGCAATAGAGGTTTATGACTCAACCTGGGTATGTCAGTTCGATGATGATGCCCAATTACCAGTCATCGGCAGGACCTATGCCGATGAATGCTAATAATGGATGGCTTGGACAGCAAGTTTTTCTGCAAACGCCCCAATAGAGTCATTAGGCTACGGGGTTCCAGCAAGGCCAGATCTATCCTGGGTTTCAGAATTAGGGGATTCCCAACCAGCCAATGAATCTTAGACAACAGATTGGCGGGCAACAGCTTGGTGGCCCACAGATTGGAGGCCAGATGATCAACCCGATATTCCATGCAGATCGTGCGCCGCATCGACACGTGGAAGCTTACCAGCAGGCGCCCGATCCGCAACCGCCTCATCGGCAAGATGCCGATGCGTATTGGGCCGATAAGATTGCTGAAGTGATGAGGGACCAATTTGGGATAAAACCCAAAGTCAACACCTACTCTTATTGGACACCGTATCCTCCCGCATATGATTTGATCCCGCTTCCAAATCGGTACAAGGTACCAGATTTTACTAAGTTTTCTGGGCAGGATGACACGTCAACCATGGAGCACGTCAACAGGTTCATCATCCAATACGGGGAAGCTGGTAACAGGGATGAGTTAAGGGTTCGTTTATTCTCATCTTCATTGTCTGGATCGGCTTTTACCTGGTTTATATCATTACCTCCCAACTCAGTGATTACTTGGGCCGATCTGGAGAAACAATTCCACAAATACTTCTTCTCTGGTGTCCATGAGAAGAAGATCACCGATTTGGTTAAATTGAGGCAACGCAATGATGAATCGGTTGAAAGTTTTGTGCAGAGGATACGGGAGGTCAAGAATAAATGCTATAGCCTGGTTCTGGATGATCGGCAGCTAGCCGATTTGGCTTTCCAGGGTTTGTTGCCACACATCAGGGACAAGTATGCATCTCAGGAGTTTGAAAGCTTAAGTCATTTGGTGCAGAGAATTTCTGATCAAGATATCAAGCCTTTCGAGCCCAAGAGAGCATGGAACAAAAAGGTGTCGTTCGTTGATGAAGTAACAAGTTCGGATTCTGATGAAGAACCAGTCATCGGCTTGGCAGAATGGGTGAAAAACAAGAAGCCGATGTCTTGCCCTTTTGGACATAAAGAACCAGAGAAGTTTGCGTTTGACACCACTAAGGCCGATAGGGTATTTGATTTTCTAGTTCAGGAAGGTCAGATCAAGCTGTCACCTAATCATGTGATCCCATCGGCTGAAGAATTAAAAAGGATGAAATATTGTAAATGGCACAATGCAACTTCTCACGACACTAATGAGTGCAAGGTCTTCAGACAGCAGCTGCAATCGGCTATAGAATCTGGAAGGATCAAATTTGACAGCTCCAAGACCCAGAAACCGATGAAGATTGACCAACATCCTTTCCCGACAAACATGCTGGACGCTAAGGGAAAGGCCAAGGTCTTAACATCAGAAGCAGCTGAGAAAAGTGCATCAGTGGATCCTCAGCACCAAGTCACTACTGCCGATGCAAAAGGAAAAGGCTTGATCCAGGAGGGAGCTAAATCAGGAAGGCCTCTCCGATCTGGCATTGTGATAACTCACAGGATTCCTCGGGAGACTTGGCAGCAACGTGAGGATTGGTATCGGCGCCAGCAAGAGGATTATCGTCGGGAGGTGGAAAGACGCCGACAGGAGTGGAATCGGTATAGGGATCACTGGAATTGCCCGTTCTTCATTCATTGTTGGGAAGAAAACATCAAACTTCCCACTGTCAGAGATTGTCCCGAGTGCAACGGTTATGACCGGTATGACAGGTCCGATCGGTACTACCGCGATGATGATCGGCGATTTAATGGGCCGATTAGGGGAAGAGCATCCGTTCATGATCGGCTAGGGGGCAGGCTTAGTGTGCATGATAGGCTTGGGGATCGTGTCGAATATTTTCCCAGGAACCAAGAAGAACTTGAAGAAATGGCTAATGCACGGGTTCCCGATGAGTTCATATTTTGCAGGGATGCTAATACTTATCGGATGGAGTCAAGGGAAAATCGTCGCCCAGCAGTAAGGCAGCAGCAACTTCCTCCATGGTGTCCAGAGGGGTTGACCAGGACGCAGAAAAGAAGGTTGCAACGCGAAAGGCGAGAAGAGCTAAGCAAGGGAGAGAACTATGGACAATCTGGGGATCAGCAACAACCAGATCCTAAGGGGAAAGGTCCATCGGCAGATGTTAACATGGTCTTTATGTTGCCGATGGAGTTTCTTGCGCCATCCAGTGATGATGAGTTGGAGTTCCCTGATCAAATAGCTCAGTTGGCTCTAGATCCGATGTCAGCTATCTTCGAGAAGCCTGCCAATGATGAAAGGCAACATCTTAAGGCTCTGTTTGTTAAAGGAAGGGTTGATGGTCAGCCGATGACCAAGATTTTAATTGATGGTGGGGCTGCTATCAACATCATGCCATATGCAGTGTATCGGAAGCTTGGAAAAGGAGATCAGGATTTGACCAAGACCGATATGATGCTAAAAGACTTCGAAGGAAACGTGTCTCCGGTCAAGGGAGCAATATGTGTTGAGTTGACCATCGGCAGCAAAACCTTGCCGACAACCTTCTTCGTGATTAGTGGAAAGGGTGCCTACAACCTACTGTTGGGAAGAGATTGGATTCATGCCAATTGTTGCATTCCATCTACAATGCACCAGTGTTTGGTTCAGTGGGTAGGTGATAAAATTGAGATTGTTCCAGGAGATTCTTCTTATGTCATCGCATCGGCAGAAGCAGACACCTATGAAAAGACTAGGTGTATTTCAGGAGAAGCTTGGGAAAAGGATTTTCTCAAGGTTGCCGATTATGAAATTCCACCGATCCAAGCAATCGGTTCTGAAGATGGTTTTAATGGATAGGTTCGCCGATGATGGAAAATTAGGCCAGGGGTTCACGTCGGCCGATGATTTGATAGAAGTAGATTTAGGTAGTGGTGATAAACCTAGGCCTACTTTTATTAGTGCTAAGTTAAGACCCGAGTGTAAGCAACAGTTGACTGATTTGTTAAAGGAATATAAAGATTGCTTTGCTTGGGATTATACTGAGATGCCTGGTCTGGACCGATCGATTATCGAACATCGGTTGCCTATCAAGTCTGGATTTCGGCCACATCAGCAGCCAGCTCGCCGATGTAATCCTAATATTCTTTCCGATATCAAGGCTGAAATAACTAAACTCATTGAAGCCAAATTTATTCGGCAATGTCGATATGCCGAGTGGATTTCCAATGTTGTTCCGGTTTACAAGAAGAACGGGAAGCTTCGGGTCTGCATTGATTTCAGGAATCTTAACAAAGCTACACCGATGGATGGCTACCCAATGCCGGTTGCCGTTCTGCTAGTTGATGCTGTGGCTGGGCATCGGATCATTAGCTTTATGGATGGCAATGCAGGATACAATCAAATATTCATGGCAGAAGAGGATATTCCAAAAACTACATTCAGATGTCCTGGTCATGTCGGGTTGTTTGAATGGATAGTCATGACCTTTGGCTTAAAGAATGCCGGTGCTACTTATCAAAGGGCCATGAATTTTATATTTCATGAGTTCATCGGCAAGCTGGTGGAAATTTATATTGATGATGTAGTGGTTAAGTCTGGAGACTTCGCAAAGCATCTTGCCGATCTACGAAAAGTGTTGGAATGCACGAGGAAGCATGGATTGAAGATGAATCCCAATAAGTGTGCGTTTGGTGTATCGGCAGGACAGTTTCTTGGTTTCATGGTGCATCAAAGGGGGATTGAAATCAGTCGAAGATCTATTAAGGCTATCAACAAAATAGTTGCCCCTACCAACAAGACTGAGCTCCAGTCCTTGATCGGCAAGGTAAATTTTATCAGGAGATTTATATCTAATTTGTCTGGTAGAATTCGTGCTTTCAGTCCTCTTCTTAAGCTAAAAGCCGATCAAGAATTTGTCTGGGGGAAAGAACAGCAGTTGGCTCTGGACAAAATCAAGAATTATTTAGTGAATCCTCCAGTTCTAATTCCACCCCAGCAAGGGAAACTGTTGACACCGTTTTTGGGCACGTGTCCAGCAGGATAAGACGGCAGTGTTTTGTTTACAGGATGAGTTGCCGATGAGGATGGTTGCCGATGAAGGAGAGGTTGAAAGTGACTAAGTCTACAGGCGGTGATGTGTCTGTGCCGATTGCTATGATGAGGAAGTCTGCCGATGACTATGGCAAGGGAGTCTGCCGATGATACGAAGGGAAGTTCGGAAGCCGCCGATGGTTTGGGGCAGAGTTTCAGTTTGTCACGGGGGATAGTTTTGTTATTTCCTTAAATTATTTAAATCGTTTTGTATACGGATTCCGTGTAATTTGGAATTCGAATTCTAATCGTGTTTGGCTGCAGCTCTTTGAGCAGGGTATAAATATAGACCCTAGGGCCTTGTAATGATACATCTATCAATCAATCAAACACACGTTTTTACTCATATTCCAGCATCTACTTTTTCGACGACTTCGTCATACTTTTTTCCCTTTCATTATGAGTTCTTAGGAATTCGTCGACTCAAGCTCGGCGTGTTCTCAAGTTCCGCGTGAGTACCTCTTAGCCGTGACATCCGGGCGCATCGCTGTTGTCAGGACTAAAGTATTCGAGTTATCACCTTTGCCGATAGTAAGGTCAAATCGGCTGGCACGCCTTAACGTTTGAATCGGGTATTAGCCCTTTGTGTTTGCATACCAGCTTTTGCACCAACACATCTTTTGGCACGCCCAGTGGGACAGATTCAAGATCAAGTTCAACATGTCGATCTCTGTCTTTGATCAAGAGAACGTCATCCCCGTGACAGAAGCCAATCTCAAGGATGAGCAGAAGCAAGCTATTGCTCAAGCCATGGAGGAATACAAGCTGCAATGCCTAAAGTCCTTCAGCATGAACAGGAGCGGCGAAGTGATCCAGAAAGATGCACTGCCGGCACCACGGCAGGTTACTTTCGAAGCTAATCCTGGCAAGCTTCAAGATATGGTTGACAATGCTATCAACCGAGCTTTGATCAACCAAGCTGGCGTACTGTCTAATACGGTTTTCAATGCCGTGGCAAGAACTTTTAAGGAAGGACAAATCCCACCAGATTATGTGGGCCCTTCTCATCATCAGCCAACGTCACCAGAGGTCACGGCTCCATCGGCTGCTACGGCCGCTGCGAGTGCACAGTCTGCCGTCCCTCCAAGTACGTTGGGAACTACTAATGCATAATCTGTGCCGATGACAACTAACCCGCAGACTTCAGGTGGGCAGAATAAACGGACTACAAATATGTTGGCATCGGCAATGTCAGGGCTGACTCTTCCTCCCAACTGGTGGGGTTATGGTATGCCTCCAGAGTTGACGCCGGGTACATCACAGATAACCGACATGAGGGGCAAGACTCCTATGACATCGGCGCCTCCCAATGCGCCGTTGAACCAGAGTCCTCGGTATACTACAACTACTACTGCGAGGCCTCACACTGGGAAACCTCAAGATTCAATGTTCCAGATGCCTAATGCATCGGCAGATTCAGTGCTGATGCAACAGAGGTCTATGACCCAGTCGGGGTATGTCAATTCAATGATGATGCCCAATTACCAATCATCGGCAGCGCCTATGCCGATGAACGCTAATAATGGATGGCTTGGACAGCAAGTCTTTCCCCAAACACCCCAACAGAGTTACCAGGCTACAGGGTTCCAGCAAGGACAGATCTATCCTGGATTCCAGAGTCAGGGGGTTCCCAACCAGCCAATGAATCTCGGACAGCAGCTCGGGTGGCAGCAAATCGGTGGACAGCAATTTGGTGGTCCGCAGATTGGAGGCCAGATGATCAACCCAATATTCCGTGCAGATCATGCCCCAAACAGACACGTGGAGGCTCGCCACCAGGTGCCGGACCCGCAGCCGCCTCATCGGCAGGATGCCGATGCATATTGGGCCGATAAAATCGCTGAAGTAATGAGGGATCAATTTGGGATAAAACCCAAAGTCAACACTTACTCTTATCGGACACCGTATCCTCCCGCATATGACATGATCCCGCTTCCGCTTCGGTACAAGGTACCAGACTTTACTAAGTTTTCTGGACAGGATGACACGTCAACCATGGAGCATGTCAATAGGTTCATTATTCAATGCGGGGAAGCTGGTAACAGGGACGAATTAAGGGTTCGTTTATTTTCATCATCATTGTCTGGATCGGCCTTTACCTGGTTCATATCACTACCACCCAACTCAGTGATTACTTGGGCCGATCTGGAGAAACAATTCCACAAATACTTCTTTTCCGGGGTTCATGAGAAGAAGATCACCGACTTGGTCAAGTTGAGGCAACGTAATGATGAGTCGGTTGAGGGTTTTGTGCAGAGGATACGGGAGGTCAAGAATAAATGCTATAGCCTGGTTCTGGATGATCGACAGCTAGCCGATTTGGCTTTCCAGGGTTTGTTGCCACATATCAGGGATAAGTATGCCTCTCAGGAGTTTGAAAGGTTAAGTCATTTGGTGCAGAGGATTTCTGATCAAGACATCAAGCCTTTCGAGCCCAAAAGAGCATGGAATAAGAAGGTGTCATTTGTTGATGAAGCGACGAGCTCAGATTCTGATGAGGAACCAGTCATCGGCTTGGCAGAGTGGGTAAAGAATAAGAAGCCGATGTCTTGTCCTTTTGGACAGAAGGAACCAGAGAAGTTCGCTTTTGACACCGCTAAGGCCGATAAGATATTTAATTTTCTACTTCAGGAAGGTCAGATAAAGCTGTCTCCTAATCACGTGATCCCATCGGCTGAGGAGTTGAAGAGGATGAAATATTGCAAGTGGCATAATGCAACTTCTCATGACACCAATGAGTGCAAAGTGTTCAGACAGCAGCTGCAATCAGCCATAGAGTCTGGGAGAATCAAGTTTGACAGTTCCAAGACCCAGAAGCCGATGAAGATAGACCAACATCCTTTCCCGACAAACATGTTGGATGCCAAGGGGAAGGCCAAGGTCTTAACATCGGAAGCAGCCGAGAAAAGTGCATCGGTAGATCCTCAGCATCAAGTTACTACTGCCGATGCAAGAAGTAAGGGCTTGGTCTAGGAAGGAACTAGCTCAGGTAGGCCTCCTCGGTCTGGCGTCGTTATAACTCATAGAAGGCCTCGAGATAACTGGCAACAACGGGAAGATCGGTATCGGCGCCAGCAAGAAGATTATCGTCAGGAAGAAGACAGACGCCGACAGGAGTGGAATCGGCATAGAGATCACTGGAACTGTCTGTTCTTCATCCATTGTTGGGAGGAGAATATTAAGCTTCCCACCGTCAGAGACTGCCCTGAGTGCAATGGTTATGATCGGTATGACAGGACCGATCGACGTTATTATGATGACAATCGGCGATTTAATGGGCCGATCAGAGGAAGAGCATCGGTTCATGATCGGCTGGGGGGCAGGCTCAGCGTGCACGATAGGCTTGGTGATCGTGTCCAATATTTTCCCAGGAACCAGGAAGAGCTCGAGGAGATGGCTAATGCACGAGTTCCCGATGAGTTCATATTTTGCAGGGATGCTAATACGCATCGGATGGAGTCAAGGGAGAATCGACGCCCAGCAGCAAGGCAGAAGCCACTTCCTCCATGGTGTCCGGAAGGGTTGACCAAGACACAGAAAAGGAGATTGCAACGTGAAAGGCAAGAGGAGCTAAGCAAGGGCGAGAACTCTGGTCAGTCTGGAGGTCAGCAGCCATCAGACACTAAGAGGGAAGGTCCATCGGCAGGAGTTAACATGGTCTTTATGTTGCCGATGGAGTTTCTTGCACCATCCAGTGATGATGAGTTGGAATTTTCCGATCAAATAGCTCAGCTGGCTCTGGATCCGATGACAGCTATCTTTGAGAAACCTCCCGATGACGAAAGACAGCATCTCAAAGCTCTGTTCGTCAAAGGAAGGGTTGATGGGCAGCCAATGACCAAGATCCTGGTTGATGGTGGAGCTGCTATTAATATTATGCCGTATGCAGTATATCGGAAGCTTGGGAAAGGGGATCAGGATTTAACCAAGACTGATATGATGCTCAAAGATTTCGAAGGGAATGTGTCTCCGGTCAAGGGGGCAATATGCGTTGAGTTGACTATCGGCAGCAAAACCTTGCCGACAACTTTCTTCGTGATCAGTGGAAAGGGTGCTTATAACCTACTGTTGGGAAGAGATTGGATTCATGCTAATTGTTGCATCCCATCTACAATGCACCAATGTTTGGTTCAGTGGGTAGGTGACAAAATTGAGATTGTCCCGGGAGATTCTTCTTATGTCATTGCGTCGGCTGAGGCGGATACCTATGAGAGGATCAGGTGAATTTCAGGAGAAGTTTGGGAGAAAGATTTTCTCAAGGTTGCCGATTAAGAGATTCCACCGATCCAAGCAGTCGGTTCTGACGACGGTTTTTGATGGATAGGTTCGCCGATGATGGAAAATTAGGCCAGGGATTCACATCGGCCGATGATTTGGTAGAAGTAGATATAGGTAGTGGTGATAAGCCTAGACCTACTTTTATTAGTGCTAAGTTAAATCCTGAGTGTAAGCAAGAATTAACCGATTTGTTAAAGGAATATAAAGATTGCTTTGCTTGGGATTATACCGAGATGCCTGGTTTAGACCGATCAATTGTTGAACATCGGTTACCCATCAAGTCTGGATTTCGGCCACATCAGCAGCCAGCTCGTCGATGTAATCCTAATATTCTACCTGATATTAAGGCCGAAATCACTAAACTTATTGAAGCTAAGTTTATTCGGCAGTGTCGGTATGCCGAGTGGATTTCCAATGTTGTTCCGGTTTACAAGAAAAACGGGAAGCTTCGGGTGTGCATTGATTTCAGGAATCTCAATAAAGCTACGCCGATGGATGGATACCCAATGCGAGTTGCCGATCTGTTGGTTGACGCTGCGGCTGGACATCGAATCATTAGCTTTATGGATGGCAATGCAGGATACAATCAAATATTCATGGCTGAAGAAGATATTCCGAAGACTGCGTTCAGGTGCCCTGGTCATGTTGGATTGTTTGAGTGGATAGTCATGACTTTTGGCCTTAAGAATGCTGGTGCTACTTATCAAAGGGCCATGAATTTTATATTTCATAAATTCATCGGCAAACTGGTAGAGATTTATATTGATGATGTGGTGGTCATGTCTGGAGACTTCGCAAAGCATCTTGCCGATCTACGAAAGGTATTGGAGTGCACAAGGAAGCATGGATTGAAGATGAATCCCAATAAGTGTGCATTTGGAGTATCGGCAGGGCAGTTTCTTGGTTTTATGGTGCATCAAAGGGGGATTGAAATTAGTCGAAGATCTATTGATGCCATCAATAAAATAGTAGCCCCTACCAACAAGACTGAGCTCCAGTCCTTGATCGGCAAGATAAATTTTATCAGAAGATTTATATCTAATTTGTCTGGCAAAATTCGTGCTTTCAGTCCTCTTCTTAAGCTAAAAGCCGATCAAGAATTTATTTGGGGGAAAGAACAGCAGTTGGCCCTGGATGAAATTAAGAAGTGTGTAGTGAATCCTCCAGTTCTAGTTCCACCTCAGCAAGGAAAGCCCTTCAGATTGTATTTGTCTACCGATGGGGTGGTTATCGGTTCAGCTTTGATTCAAGAATTTGAAGGGAAAGAGCGCGTAATTTATTACTTAAGAAGGAGGTTGATTGATGCTGAGACCAGGTATTCGGCCATTGAGAAACTTTGCCTATGCTTATATTTTTCGTGTATCAAGTTAAGGCACTACTTGTTGTCGGCCGAATGCACTGTTGTTTGCAAAGATGATGTGGTCCGGTACATGCTATCTATGCCGATTATGAGTGGCAGGATCGGTAAATGGATTTTGGCGCTGTCGGAGTTCGATCTGCGTTATGAATCGGCTAAGGCAGTTAAAGGGCATGTTATGGCCGATTTTCTGACTCAACATTGCGGTGTAGTGGAAACCTTGGGAATTGTGCCCTGGACGCTTTTCTTTGATGGATCTACATGTGACCGGGGGCAGGAATCAGCATAGTGTTAGTTTCCCCTAAGGGGAGGAAGTATGAATTTTCCTTGCCGATTGTTGCTACATCAACCAATAATCAGGCTGAGTATCAGGCTTTGATAAAAGGATTGGAGTTGTTAAGGGAAGTTCGTGCTGATGCTGTCGAAGTCTTCGGGGATTCTATGTTGGTTATAAATCAATTGGCCGGGAGCTATGAATGCCGAAGTGGAGTTCTCATAACTTATTATGAGAGGAGTATGCAACTATTAAAGGAATTCAAAGATTTCCGTTTAGAGCATGTCCCCCGATTGCATAATGAAGAGGCCAATCGGTTAGCTCAGCATGCCTCAGGATATTAGCCTATAGTTAATACAGTATCAACAATCGATGCCGATGATTGGAGGAAAGAAATTATTGATTATTTGAAAGATCCATCTAAGAAAGTTGAAAGACGAGTTCGATTTCAAGCTGTTGACACCGTTTTTGGGCATGTGTCCAGCAGGATAAGACGGCAGTGTTTTGTTTACAGGATGAGTTGCCGATGAGGATGGTTGCCGATGAAGGAGAGGTTGAAAGTGACTAAGTCTACAGGCGGTGATGTGTCTGTGCCGATTGCTATGATGAGGAAGTCTGCCGATGACTATGGCAAGGGAGTCTGCCGATGATACGAAGGGAGAGTTCGGAAGCCGCCGATGGTTTGGGGCAGAGTTTCAGTTTGTCACGGGGGATAGTTTTGTTATTTCCTTAAATTATTTAAATCGTTTTGTATACGGATTCCGTGAAATTTGGAATTCGAATTCTAATCGTGTTTGGCTGCAGCTCTTTGAGCAGGGTATAAATATAGACCCTAGGGCCTTGTAATGATACATCTATCAATCAATCAAACACACGTTTTTACTCATATTCCAGCATCTACTTTTTCGACGACTTCGTCATACTTTTTTCCCTTTCATTACGAGTTCTTAGGAATTCGTCGACTCAAGCTCGGCGTGTTCTCAAGTTCCGCGTGAGTACCTCTTAGCCGTGACATCCGGACGCATCGCTGTTGTCAGGACTAAAGTATTCGAGTTATCACCTTTGCCGATAGTAAGGTCAAATCCCTGGCACGCCTTAACGTTTGAATCGGGTATTAGCCCTTTGTGTTTGCAGACCAGCTTTTGCACCAACACAAGCGACCAAGTATGTGCTCCTCGACAATGAATTGTACTATCGAACTATTGATGGAATTCTTCTCCGATGCTTAGGTGATGATGAAGCTAGGAGTTTGATGGGAGAAATTCATGAAGGAGTGTGTGGAGCACATCAGTCGGCTTTTAAGATGAAGTGGATGATTAGAAGGAATGGATATTATTGGCCGACTATACTTGAGGATTGCTTTAAGTATTTCAAAGGGTGTCAAGGGTGTCAGAAGTTTGGTAATATTCAAAGGGCACCTGCATCGGCTATGAATCCTATCATAAAGCCTTGGCCGTTCCGAGGATGGGCTATTGATCTGATCGGCCAGATTTATCCACCATCTAGCAAAGGGCATAAGTTTATTCTAGTTGCCACTGATTATTTCACTAAGTGGGTCGAAGCTATTCCTTTGAAGAAAGTCACATCAGCCAACATGATTGATTTTATGAAGGAGCATATCATTTACCGATTTGGGATTCCTCAAACAATTACTACCGATCAGGGCACTATGTTTACATCGGGGGAGTTTGATGAATTTGCAATCGGTATGGGGATTAAAGTGTTGAATTCTTCTCCTTATTATGCTCAGGCCAATGGGCAGGCCGAGGCGTCTAACAAAGGAATTATCAAGCTTATCAAACGAAAGATTGAAGAAAATCCTAAGCGGTGGCATACATTATTAAATGAAGCGTTGTGGTCCTATCGGATGGCTTGTCATGGATCAACCAAGGTGTCACCCTATCAATTGGTGTATGGACATGATGCAGTGTTGCCTCGGGAAACTAAGGCTGGATCTAGGCGATTATCTTTTCAAGATCAATTGGCTGCCGATGATTATGCCACTTTGATGACCGATGAGTTAGACGATCTAGCAGGACATCGGTTAAAGGCTTTAATGAGTATAGAAGAAAATAAGAAGAGAGTTGCTAGATGTATGACAAGAAAGTAAAGGCTAAGGAGTTTGCCGATGGAGACTTGGTATGAAAATTAATTTTACCGATCGGGACCAAAAGTTCGAAGTTTGGAAAGTGGTCTCCTAATTGGGAAGGTCCTTATCGGATAAGTCAATCGGCTCCTTGAAATGCCTATATTTTAGAAACTCTCGAAGGAGTTGAATTTGACAGAGCATTAAATGGCAAATATTTAAAGAAGTACTACCCCAGCATATGGGTCGATGCATAGAAGTTTAAGTGCCGATAACACTCCTATCGGCTGGATTAAAAGGTATCTGGGGCCAGACTTAATGTTTCAAAAGATGCCGATAACAGTCCTATCGGCTAGACTAAGACATTAAGAAAGCTGAAATGCAGAGGAGCGAAGATGTGTTGCCGATGAAAGCTTCAGATGTTCAGCAGCGCCTGGATCGCCGATATGGCGCGCAGCCGGGTTTGGTTGGCTTGTTCTATCTCTTTGGTATCATCATCGGCAGAACCTTCTATCGGCTTCAGCTTCTTCTTCAACTGCAGCGCTTTGCGACCGTGGGCATTTCGCTCTTGCTTGAGGTGCTTGATGGTCCTCGGTAGTTGACTTTCTTCTTGCTGGGCTCAGGATAAGGCATCCTCCACTTGCTTGAGTTCTGCCAGCAGGGCTTCTCTTTTTGCCGATAGATCAGAGATTTTCTGCTTCAATGCATCGCCTGAGGACTTCAAGGTGCCGATGTTCTTGTGCTTCTCATCTGCTAAGAATTTCTCTTTCATCATCTCCTCAGAGAGCTGGGTCTGAGCAGCTCTATCGGCAAGGCGCCGAGTGGCTCTCTGGTACTGCAGCTGGCGACTTTCTAGATGTGCGGCCTGGAAGAGGGTTTCTTGAGCATCGGTAGGGATCTGGCCTCTGAGGGTCTTGAACAAAACCTTGGCCGGGTCGGAATCATTAACCAGTTGAGCTGTGTCTTGATGAAGGATAGCCGATAGTTCTTCCAGCTTAGCCCTGGTCTCTGCCGATACAAACCCAACTGCCCGGGAGGAACTTGCTTCCTCACCTTCCTCTTCGGAGATATCAATGGCGAAGGAGAATAAGCTGTCGGGGGAGTCTTGTTCCTGAGAGAGAAGATAAAATGAGTCATTTTTATGGTCAAAGCATCGGCAAATGATACCGGTGGAAGATTGGATGGCTTACTTGCTTCAAGGCAATCTCTCGCCTTTGGCTGAAAGATGCCGATGGGGCCACAGGTTGGTCGGCCAGAGTTGCCGATGGAACTACGTCAGCTGAAAGTTAACAGAAGGGGTTATAAGATCGAAAAGGAGAAGCTCATCGGCAGTAATATTGTAGGGTGTACGTTACCCTGAGGAGGGATGATACTTGTCTGAACTGAAGAAACTACCGATAGTATGATTGAACCTGCTGGATCGGTAGTTTGATCGCCTACATCGGCCGGCGCGTCTTCTGGTTGGGGTGCTTCTAACTGAGGTTCTTCTTGCTGGAGTTCTTCCATCTGTGGTGCTTCCTGCATTGGTTAGGGAGATGGTGCTTGCTGCGTCTGGACTTCTGGAGAAGAAGGGGAAGACTCCACCGGAATTGGAGATACCGGAGGAGGAGGGGGAGTTGCCACTTTCTGGCGCTTTGTTCCAGCCTTGGTACCCTTGGCGCCCTTCCTCTTTGGCTGGCTAGACTGGGGGGCATCGGCACCTTGGCGTTTGGCTTTTGCCGATGCACCGGTTTGCTGCAACAACAAAAAGGAGTTTATGAGTACAAATGTAGCCGATATAAAGGTGATCAGTGTGAATAAAAAAGGTTTGGCAAATTGCCTTGAAAGCCTGCGCCAGAGTGGAAGCAGCTACCGTTGGTGATGTCTGAGTTCTCCTGGTGGTGACTTTCTTAAGGCGCACACCCCGATGCACGATGGTAGCCAGAGTGGGAGCATTGTGGCCGATTAAGGAGATCGGGCCTGATGGAAACAGGTCAATCGGCTTACCACTTCTGCTAACCGATGGGGGGATGTTGTCAACCTGCAAAAGGGATACAGAGGTGAGTTACCGATGGAAATAGAATTGAAAGAAATTGGAACATCGGTTTGGAATAGTTACAGCGTCGTCAGGGACTTTGTACTCGGGATCAATCATGCCGCGATACGAAAGGGCTGATTTGCAGAATAGATGCTCCTTCCATTCTGCCCACCATAGTTTGTACGCCTGAGTGATGAAAGCGGCTGGAACCCACTCTGACAAATCTGCATCTGTATCGGCATTCGGTGGTAGTTGGGCTACTCGAATCCACTCAAGAAAGTTGCTGATGGGCTCTTTGGGTTTTATCACATCGGCATAACAGAGCGCAATCGGCAACTGGCCGAAAGCTAATTGACGAGCTAATGCCGATGAGTTGTAAAATTCATAAGTCTGGGGAGAGGGTTTTGTGCTACCAAAGAAATTCACTGGTATGGCTCTAGGAGTCACAATTGCCATCATCACCTCATTATCCCTGTCAAGAGCGTCATCAAATGGATTGAAAACCAGGGGGAGCATACTGTTTGGGTCATCATAGGCCAACCACGGTCGTTCATCTCTGGACAAGCCCTCATACAGAGTCTGGAAGAATCGGCCGATCTGATCTGGATTACTCCCTGAACCAGATGCAGATTAAGCCACATATTGATGAACCACCAGGGGCCGCCTAAGTTGCTAGTGGACTGGCCGAGCAGGAGTTTCTTGGCCACCTGATGGAGGAGATGGTAAGGAGCGCCAAGCAAGTATCGGCCGAGAGGGAATCGGCCACCGTTAGCCAGTCTCTCTGCTGCCGATAGATAGACGGAAGTCAGTCCTGCCGATCGACCACAGAACACAAACTTGTCCAGCCACATGTTCAGAAAGGTGGTTTGTTCCTTTATGCTGACAGACCCCGTCCCACGATACTTTTGAATGTACCCTGACCAGCCGCCGATGGCGCGAGTCTCCACTTTGGCACTAGGAGCGGTGTCAAAAAAGTGGGTGCTATCGGCAGAAGATATATCTAGACCGGTGAGCATGGCTACATCGGCAAGAGTAGGAGAAGCAGGGCCGTGGCCAAAGACAAAAGCGTTGAGGGTGTCTGACCAAAAGTAAGATGCAGTTATCAACAGTGACTCATTCCTGTGCATATCGGCAATGGACAATCTAATGCATTGGTCTAGCTTTCTCTCACCCCACTAGACTTCATTGGAGTTGCTGACCCTCAAGAACCAGTCTTTCCACCCTACAGTAGGGCTGGGCCAAGAACGGAAGGTGTCTTTCCACAGATCTAAAGAAAAATTTTCGGTTCTAAAAGGGATCCTGTTGGTTTCTGCGTTAATAAGGTCGGTTGGATCTGGATCCCCTAGAGGGCCGAGGCATTGGAGGTGTGGTTGATCGGTAGGGATGACAATTTTGTTGGACAATTCCTGGTTGTTTTGGAAATAAAGAAAAAGAGCACAAAGAAAAGAAAAGAAAAAAATATTCAGTAAAATGGATTACAGATGAACGGGGATGTGAGGAAAAGTACAGGAGATGGAATGAAGAACTGATCTCAGGGACGATGAAGCTAATAGCCATCTTGCAACGAGGAGGATCTCTGAGGGCTCCAGGGTCGATGAGGAAGAGTCTTTGTCGGAGGTCTTGGAGATTTTGAATGGCGCCGCCGCTAGGAAAGTAAAGTTGGGATGGTGGAATGATGTGATGGAGAAGGAGTACCCGAGAAGGAACTATTTATAGGACAAAATGGGCAAGGGCAAATCTGACTTATCTCCTTGCCGCATCCGAGAAATCCGAGGGTGCTCAGGTAGATATGGTAACTGTTCGCACGATAATCGAGGAATCGTGCAGGTGATTTGACGGGAAGCGGTCATTATCTGGAGATATTTTACTGTGCGGGATCTCCTGGTCGGTCCATCGGCAGCGTCCTGTAACGGTCATATTGCCGATGGGCGAGTAAAGTGAAGATAGCCGTTTGTACGAACGTCCTGATCAATTCATCGGCAGATCTTTGTAACGGTAATATTGCCGATGTACGGTTGAGAAGGAAATGCCCGTTTAGGAAGTTGAGGATTTCGAGGAATATGCAGAAGAATAGGGTCAGAGTTGTTCAGATTGAGGTTGTCGGTTACCAGATTAGGAGCATTAATTGCGGGAAAAGGCATCATTACTGCAGAGAATTTCGGAGCATTGATGATTTCATACTCCGAAATTGGGGGGCATGTGTTGACACCGTTTTTGGGCACGTGTCCAGCAGGATAAGACGGCAGTGTTTTGTTTACAGGATGAGTTGCTGATGAGGATGGTTGCCGATGAAGGAGAGGTTGAAAGTGACTAAGTCTACAGGCGGTGATGTGTCTGTGCCGATTGCTATGATGAGGAAGTCTGCCGATGACTATGGCAAGGGAGTCTGCCGATGATACGAAGGGAGAGTTCGGAAGCCGCCGATGGTTTGGGGCAGAGTTTCAGTTTGTCACGGGGGATAGTTTTGTTATTTCCTTAAATTATTTAAATCGTTTTGTATACGGATTCCGTGTAATTTGGAATTCGAATTCTAATCGTGTTTGGCTGCAGCTCTTTGAGCAGGGTATAAATATAGACCCTAGGGCCTTGTAATGATACATCTATCAATCAATCAAACACACGTTTTTACTCATATTCCAGCATCTACTTTTTCGACGACTTCGTCATACTTTTTTCCCTTTCATTACGAGTTCTTAGGAATTCGTCGACTCAAGCTCGGCGTGTTCTCAAGTTCCGCGTGAGTACCTCTTAGCCGTGACATCCGGGCGCATCGCTGTTGTCAGGACTAAAGTATTCGAGTTATCACCTTTGCCGATAGTAAGGTCAAATCGGCTGGCACGCCTTAACGTTTGAATCGGGTATTAGCCCTTTGTGTTTGCAGACCAGCTTTTGCACCAACAGAAACCCTTCAGATTGTATTTGTCTACCGATGGGATGGTCATCGGTTCGGCTTTAATTCAAGAATTTGAAGGGAAAGAGCGTGTAATTTATTACTTAAGCAGGAGGTTGATTGATGCTGAGACCAGGTATTCGGCTATTTAGAAACTATGCTTGTGCCTGTATTTCTCTTGTATCAAGTTAAGACACTACTTGCTATCGGTCGAATGCACTGTTATTTGCAAGGATGATGTGGTCCGGTACATGCTATCTATGCCGATTATGAGTGGCAGGATCGGTAAATGGATTTTGGCACTGTCAGAATTTGATCTGCGTTATGAATCGGCTAAGGCAGTTAAGGGACAGGTTATGGCCGATTTTGTAACTCAACATTGCGGTAAAGTGGAGGCTTTGGAAATTGTACCTTGGACGCTCTTGTTTGATGGATCCACATGTGACCGGGGGGCAGGGATCGGCATAGTATTGATTTCCCCTCGGGGAAGGAAATATGAGTTTTCCTTGCCGATTGTTGCCACGTCGACGAATAATCAGGCTGAGTATCAAGCTTTGATAAAAGGATTAGAGTTATTGAGAGAAGTTCATGCTGATGCTGTTGAAGTCTTTGGGGATTCTATGCTGGTTATAAATCAATTGGCGGGGAGCTATGAATGCCGAAGCGAAGTCCTCGTAACTTATTACGAAAGGAGTATGCGATTGTTAAAGGAATTTAAAGATTTCCGATTAGAGCATGTTCCTCGATTGCATAATGAAGAGGCCAATCGGTTGGCTCAGCATGCCTCGGGATATCAGCCTATGATTAATGCGATATCGGCAATTGGTGTCGATGATTGGAGAAAAGAAATAATTGATTATTTGAAAGATCCATCTAAGAAAGACGAAAGACAAGTTCGGTTTCAAGCCACCAAGTATGTGCTCCTCTAAAATGAATTGTATTACCGAACTATTGATGGGATTCTTCTCCGATGCTTGGGTGATGATGAAGCTAGAAGTTTGATGGGAGAAATCCATGAAGGGGTATGTGGAGCACATCAGTCGGCTTTCAAGATGAAGTGGATGATTAGGAGGAATGGATATTATTGGCTGACTATACTTGAAGATTGCTTTAAGTATTTCAAAGGGTGTCAAGGATGTCAAAAGTTTGGTAATATTCAAAGGGCGCCTGCATCGGCTATGAATCCTATTATAAAGCCTTGGCCGTTCCGAGGATGGGCTATCGATTTGATCGGCCAGATTTATCCACCATCTAGCAAAGGGCATAAGTTTATTCTAGTTGCCACCGATTATTTCACCAAGTGAGTTGAAGCTATTCCTTTGAAGAAAGTCACATCGGCCAATATGATTGATTTTGTGAAAGAGCATATTATTTACTGATTTGGGATTCCTCAAACAATTACTACCGATCAAGGCACTATGTTTACATCAGGAGAGTTTGATGAATTCGCAATCGGTATGGGGATTAAACTGTTGAATTCTTCTCCTTACTATGCTCAAGCCAACGGGCAGGTTGAGGCGTTTAACAAAGGAATTATTAAGCTTATTAAACGGAAGATTGAAGAAAATCCTAGAAGGTGGCACTCGTTGTTAAATGGGGCTTTATGGTCATACCGGATGGCTTGTCATGGATCGACCAAGGTTTCACCCTATCAATTGGTGTATGGGCATGATGCAGTATTACCTTGGGAGATTAAGGCTGGGTCTAGGTGATTGTCTTTTCAAGATCAGTTGGCTGCCGATGATTATGCTACTTTGATGACAGACGAGTTGGATGATCTAACAGGGCATCGGCTGAGGGCTTTGATGAGTATAGAAGAGAATAAGAAAAGAGTTGCCAGATGGTATGATAAGAAGGTAAAGGCTAAAGAATTTGCCAATAGAGACTTAGTATGGAAGTTGATCTTACCGATCGGGACTAAAATTTCAAAGTTTGGGAAGTGGTCTCCCAATTGGGAGGGTCCCTATCGGATAAGTCGATCGGCTCCTGGCAATGCCTACATTTTAGAAACTCTTGAAGGAGTTGAATTTCCCAGAGCATTAAATGGCAAATATCTGAAGAAGTATTACCCAAGTATATGGATCGATGCATAAAAGTTTAAATGCCAATAACACTCCTATCGGTTGGATTGAAATGTATGTGGAACCGGGCTTAATGTTTCAAAAGATGCCGATAACAGTCCTATCGGTTAGACTAAATATCAAGATGGTTGGGAAGCAGAGAGAAGCGAGTATCTTGCCGATGAAGGGCTCACATGTTTAGCAACACTTGGATGGCCGATATGGCACGCAGGCAGATTTGGTTGGCTGCTTCTATCTCTTTGACGTCCTCATCGGCAGAACCTTCTATCGGCTTCAACTTCTTCTTCAGCTGCAGTGCTTTGCAACCATGGGCATTTCGCTCTTGCTCAAGGAGTTTGATGGTCTCTGGCAATAGACTCTCTTCCTGTTGGGCTTGGGATAGGGCATCCTCCACTTGCTTGAGTTCTGCCAACAGGGCTTCTCTTTTTGCCGATAGATCAGAGATCTTCTGCTTCAGTACGTCTCCTGAGGACTTCAAGGTGCCGATGTTCTTGTGCTTCTCATCGGTCAGGATCTTTTCTTTCATCATCTCCTCAGAAAGTCGGGTCTGAGCGGCTCTATCGGCAAGGCGCTGGGCAGCCCTTTGGTACTGCAGTTGACGGCTCTCTAGGTGAGCTGCTTGAAAGAGATCTTCTTTGGCATCAGCAGGGATTTGGCCTCTTAGAGTCTTGAATAAAGCCTTGGCCGGATCGGAATCATTGACTAACTGGGCTGTGTCTTGGTGGAGGAGGGCCGATAATTCTTCCAGCTTTGCCCTGACTTCTGCCGATGTAATCCTGACTACATGAGAAGAGCTTGCTTCTTCACCCTCGTCTTTGGAGATGTCGATGGCGAAAGAGAACAGGCTGTCAGGAGAATCCTGCTCCTGAAAAAGAAATAAAACAAGTTATTCTATAGTCAGGTGTTGACAAATAATGCAAGCAGGGGGATGGATAACTTACTTGTTTTAGGGTGATCTCTCGCCTCTGACTCGCGGATGCCGATGGAGCTACGGGTTGATCGGCCAGAGTTGCCGATGAAACTATATCAGCTGAAAGATTAACATAAATGGTTATAAGGCGGGAAAAATAGGTTCATCGGCGATAATTTTATAAAAGTATGTTACCTTGAGGAAGAGCAGTACTTGTCTGGATGGAAGAGACCACCGATGCTATAACGGAACCTGCTGGATCGGTAGTTGGCTCATGTACATCAGCCGATGTTCCTGATGGCTGGGGTACTTCTGGTTGAGACTCTTCTAGTTGGGGTTCTTCCACTTGTGGTGCTTCTTGCATTGGAGGAGGAGATGGCACTTGTTGCATCTGGGCTTCTGGAGAAGAAGGAGAAGATTCTACCGGAATTGGAGATACCGGAGGAGGGGGAGTTGCCACTTTCTGGCGCTTTGTTTGTGCCCTGGTACTCTTGGCACCTTTTCTCTTTTGCTGGCTGGACTGGGGGGCATCGGTATCTTTACCTTTGGTCCTTGCCGATGCACTGGTTTGCTGATACAGAAAGGAGAATTTGTGATACCAGTGCGGCAGATGCAAAAGTAAAATTGGTATGAATGAAAAGGTTTGTTAGTTACCTTAAAAGCTTGTGCTAGGGTGGAACCAGCTACCGATGGAGATGTCTGAGTCGTCCTGGTGGTGACTTTTTTGAGGCGTATGCCTCGATGCACGATGGCGGCCAGAGTAGGAGCGTTGTGGCCGACTGAAGAGATTGGGCCCGATGCAAACAGGTCAATCGGCTTGCCGCTCTTGCTGACCGATGGAGGGGTGTTGTCAACCTGTAAAATGGTACAAAAGTAAATCACCGATGGAAGTGAAATCGAGAGAATTGAAACATCGGTTCAAAGATACTTACAGCATCATCAGGGACTTCATACTCAGGATCGATCATACCGCGGTACGAGAGGGCCGATTTGCAGAACAGATGCTCCTTCCATTCTGCCCACCATTGCTTGTATGCCTGAGTGATAAAGGCGGCTGGAACCCACTCTGACAAATCTACATCTGTGTCGGCACTTGACGGCAGTTGGGCTACTCGAATCCATTCAACGAGGCTGGTGATGGTTTCCCTTGGTTTTATCACATCGGCGTAACAGAGTGCAATCGGCAGCTGGCCGAAAGCTAATTGACGAGCTAATGCCGATGGGTTATAAAATTCATAAGTTTGAGGGGAGGTTTTCCCACTGCCGAAGAAATTCACTGGTATAGCTCGGGGAGTGACCAGTGCCATCATCACTTCGTGATCCTTGTCGAGAGCATCATTGAATGGGTTGAAAACCAGGGGGAATATAGTGTCTGGGTCGTTATAGGCCAACCATGCTCGCTCATCTCTGGTCAAACCTTCGTACAAAGTTTGGAAGAATCGGCTAACCTGATCTGGATTACCTCCTGTACCAGGCAGAGCTATGACAGCCTCACCAAAGTTTAGGGGAGGACGTGTTGCCGATTCTTCTTCATCCAGTACATAGTCCTCGGCTATATCCCTTGGAAAGCGCTGTGCGAAGAGGTTGAACTCAAGGCGCTTGTGCATGTGGAGGCTGAGCCACATGTTGATGAACCACCAAGGACCTCTCAAGTTACCGATAGACTGGCCGAGTAAGAGTTTCCTGGTTACTTGGGGAAGGAGGTGGTAGGCTGCCCCGAGCAGATATCGGCCGAGAGGGAATCGGCCACCATTGGCCAGGTTTTCTGCTGCTGCTAGGTAGACGGAAGTTGGTCCTGCCAATCGGCCGCAGAACACGAATTTATCTAACCACATGTTCAGGAAGCAAGTCTACTCTTTTATGTTGACAGGACCTGTTTTGCTGTATTTTTGGATGTACCCCGACCAACCGCCGATGGCACGAGTTTCTACCTTGGCCTTGGGTTTGGTATCGAAGAAATGGGTGCTATCGGCAGAGGATATATCTAGGCTAGTAAGCATGGCTACATCGGCAAGTGTAGGAGAAGCAGGGCCGTGGCCAAAGACAAAAGCATTGAGCGTGTCTGACCAGAAATATGATGCAGCTATCAGCAGTGATTCATTCCTATGCATATCGGCAATAGACAACCTAATGCATTGGTCTAGCTTTCTCTCGCCCCACTGGACTATATTTGAGTTGCTGACCCTCAAGAACCAATCCTTCCACCCCACGGTAGGGCTGGGCCAAGAACGGAAAGTATCCTTCCACAGATCCAAAGAAAAGTTCTCGGCTCTAAAAGGGATCCTGTTGGTTTCTGCCTTAATGAGGTCGGTTGGATCTGGATCCCTAACGGGCCAAGGCATTTTAGGTGTGCTTGATCGGTGGGGATGACAATTTTGTTGGACAAATCCTAATAGTTTTGAAGGTAAAAGAAAAAACAAAGAAAGAAAAGGAAAATATTCAGTAAAATGGATTGTGGATGAACAGGGGTGTGAGGAAAAGTACAAGAGATGGAGTGAAGAACTGACCTCAGGAACGATGAAGTTGACGACTATCTTGTCACGAGGAGGATGATCGAGGGCTTCGTAGTTGGTGAAGAAGGGACTTCGTCGAAGATCTTGGAGTTCTTGAACAGCGCCGCCGCTGGGAAAGTGGAGCTGGAGTTATGGAATGATGTGATGGAGAAGGAGTACTCGAGAAGGAACTATTTATAGGACAAAACGGGCAGGGGCAAATTTGACTTATCTCTTCGCCGTATCTGTGAAATCCGAGGGTACTCAGGCAGATATGGTAACTGTTCGCACGGTAATCAAGGGATTGCGCAGGTGATTTGACACGAAGCGGTCATTTTCCAGAGATATTTTACTGTGCGGGATATCCTGGTCGGTCCATCGGCAGTGCCTTGTAACAGTCATATTGCCGATGGGCGAATGAAGTGGAGATAGCCGTTTGGGGGGATAAGATAAGAACGTCCTCATCGGTCCATCGGCAAATCCTTGTAACGGTGATATTGCCGATGCGCGACTAAAATGGAAATGTCCGTTTGGGAAGTTGAGGATTTCGAGGAATCTGCGGAAGAATCAAATCAGAGTTGTTCAGATTAAGGCTGTCGGTTATCGGGTTGGGAGCATTAATTGCGAAAAGGCATCATTACTGTAGAGAATTTCGGAGCATTAATGATTTTATACTCCGAAATTGGGGGGCATGTGTTGACACCGTTTTTGGCACGTGTCCATGATTGGTGAAGTATAGGACGGCAAGATAAGACGGTGGTGTTTGATTTACAGGATGAGTTGCCGATGGTTACGATAGGGGAGTCTGCCGATGGCTATGTCAAGGGAGTCTGCCGATGATATGGAGGGAGAGTCTAGAAGCTGCCGATCGGTTTGTGGAGGTGTCCCAGTTTGTCACGGGGGAGTAGTTTTATGTTTTCCTTAGTTATTTAAATCGTTGTGTATATGGATTCTGTGTAATTTAGAATTCGAGTTCTAGTCGTATCTGATTGTAGCTCTTCGAGCAAGGTATAAATATGGACCTTTGGGCTTTGTAATATCTATCTATCAATCAATAAAACACAAGTTTTTACTCATATTCCAAGCATCTACTTTTTCGACGACTTCGTCATACTTTTTCCTTTTCACTACGAGTTCTTAGGAATTCGTCGACTTAAGCTCGGCGTGTTCTCAAGTTCTGCGTGAATACCTCTTGGCCGTGACATCCGGGCGCATCACTATTGTCGGGATCAAAGAATTCGAGTTACCACCTTTGCCGATAGTAAGGTCAAATCGGCTGGCACGCCTTAACGTTTAAATCGGGTATTAGCCCTTTGTGTTTGCAGATCAGCTTTTGCATCAACACACATCAAGCAGGGATAAGCGGAACAAGCCTCCACAGTCATAACCTTTATCAATAAAAGTTTCAAACTTAGAAAGTATAACTTTATTGGATTCAAAGACAATTTTGTAGCCATCTCTGCAAAGCTGAGAGCCGCTAACTAGATTCTTTTTGATGGAGGGGACATGTTGCACGTTCTTTATCCCGAAGTGAACTTTAGAATGACCGTACCAACACCAAGAACACGCGTATGAGAGCCGTTCTCCATCAGTAAGGCTCTAGTGTCGTCTTCCTGATAAGAAGAAAACAAAGAGATGTCAGCACATACATGTACGTTAGCCCCAGTATGCATCCACCATTCAGGTGAATGGAAGACTAAAAAAATAGTGGGTAAATAATTACCATACCCTGATGTTCCTCCTTTAGCCTAGCTAACAACTATGTTCACTAACTTTTCTCTTCTCGCTTGAATTTGTGGTCTGGGCAAGAACTTTCCCAATGATCATCACTACCACAAACAAAGCAGCCTCCTTCTGGCTTTTTCTTCTTAAAAGTTGTTGTTTGCTTTGGCTTCGGATTTGTTCCTTGCTTATTCTTTTTCTTGTTAGGGAATGTATTTTGCCTTTTCTTCTGTACCTAGTTAGCACTAGAAGACTCAACGCCTTACCTATATGTGTCTTTTGCTCTCGCCTTCTCCTCAACATCAAGAGTTCCCATAAATTTGGCAAGACCAAACTCTTTCCTCTGATGTTTTAGAGAAGTACTAAAATCCTTCCAAGTAGGTGACAGCTTAACAATTATACTGTCGGCCACAAACTTTTCACACAACATACAAGAGAATTGTTTGAGTTTCTTTGCTAGTGCCTATATCTCATATGCTTGTTCAATCACAGAACAGTTATCTATCATTTTGTAATCAAACAACTACTCCATGAGGTACAGCTCACTACCAGCATTAGAAACCCCGAGCTTGGCCTCAAGCGCATCCCATAACTCCTTAGCAGTGATGCAAATGATATAGTTATCAACATACTTTTTATCGAGTGCACTTATCACGGCGCCTCTGAAGAGGTTATCGGCTGCCAGGAACTTTTGCTCCTCCTCAGGAGTAAATTGTTCTGGCTTCCCCTCTCCTGTGTGATAGAAACTCATAGCAGTCAACCACATAATCATTCTCGCGCGCCACCACTTATAGTTTGAACCATCAAAATTATTCGGTTTTAACGTAGTAGCAGAACCACTAATAGAAAATGCCTAATATTAGGTATTTAGATTGTTAGAAATTTAGACATTTTAATGTTTGATTTAATCTAGAAAATATCTAGAAAAATACACATAATAAAGTGGTGGCATATATATGTGCATATGTGCAATTTTATCGCTACTCATATTAGAGACAAATATTGCAATTGCTGTAGACATACTGAAAATAAAACACAATCATTTAGGATTATAGCCAGAGGAGGGACCAGTGCCAAAGGCACTGGCGGCTCCATTCGCAGTAGTCAATATAGTGTGCTGCTTGAAGTAGCATACCACAGTCGATGCAGGAAGATGTTCGTAGTGCAGTCCCACGAACGGCCACCAGAAAGAAGATGATCCGCAAATCCTAGGAAAAAGATGTCCACCAAGGAGCAGTCGTGGAAGACGCTCACCAAAAACCTGATTGCCCACACATCCGAGCAGGTGTCTTGCAAGGCGTCGGGTTCTGGAGGCCTGCTCTCCTGATCGCTGTGCGCACAAAAGTTTGGGATGGGGATGAATGAAAGCAATTCGACAGGGAGAGGAGAGGACTGATGTGTTGTGTGTGTGTGTGTGTGCAGGGAAAGAGGATGCGTCTTGTCTCGACACGCACGCATGCATGCTCGCCACGGCACGGCTCAGTGACAGCGGCAGCGACGCGCACGTGTGTCACCCTATTTCCCTTCCTCAACTTCTATATAGGAGCTATCACAAGCCGCCTATTTAAGTTGAGTTAACACATGGTCAACAATCAATCCGGTATTAAACCATTTTCATTATAGCATTTTTTATGGGCCCTTGAATTAATTATCATCAAATAGAATATGGGCTAAAAGCCCAAATAATATTTAACAAATGCTACGGGCTAGTGAAAATGAATCTTTCTACTGGCGGTTAACTGAGAACCGTATGTGGAAATCGATTTCTACACCGTCTGTGGAAATGCTTATCCACAAAATATAAATTGGGTTTTAAAAATAGGAAAACAATATTTTAATTGTAGGGAAGGCACACTGGCCAACCACCTGTATTTTTTCGCGTAAAATCACGTGCTATGCAACTGGTGGGATTCGAACCCGCAACCTACCCTTCGCGTATAACCTACTCATCACTAACTTGTGTCTATAGTAGAGTTTGATTGCCCACATATTATCCTGAATCGAGCATATATTGATTGTTTGATGCCCTAAATGGATTCAAATGAAAATGTTATAAACTACAAAGTTTTATCACTTTGCAAGATCTACAACTTTTATGAGTTTCTCCATCGGAGGTCATTTACAAAATTTGAATTTCAAATTTGACAAATTCAAACATAGTTTTCAATAACAAGATGATTTCAAATAAAAAATTATCAACTACAAAGTTTCGTATCTTTTTGAGATCTGCAACTTTCATTTTGGTAGTTTTTTCATACGAGGTCATTTAAAAACTCAAAATCAATTTTAAATTATTTCTACAGACGGTTTTCTTAAGAAACCACCTATAAAAATATGATTTTTAGTAGCGGTTCCTAAAGAAAACTGCCTGTAGAATTGCATGATTTTTATAGACAATTTTGTTAGAAAAACCGCATGTGAAAATCCATTTTCACTGGTAGTTTTCTTAAGAGAACCGTCAGTGGAAATTATGTATTTCTACATGCGGTTTTTGAGTCGGACCTATCATTTCTTTTCACAGGTATTTTTTAATTAAAACTGTTGACACCGTTTTTGGGCACGTGTCTAGGATGGCAGGATAAGATGGCAGTACGATGCGGGTTGCCGATGAGGATGGTTGCCGATGAGGGAGAAGTTGAATGTGACAGGCAGTAATATGGTGCCGATGGCTAGATAAGAAAGTCTGCCGATGACTATGGCAAAGGATCTGCCGATGATGCAAAGGAGGAGTCTGGAAGCTGCCGGTCGTTATGTGGAGGAGTTTCGGTTTGTCACGAGGGATAGCTTTGTTATTTCCTTAATTATTTACATCGTTTTGTATACGGATTCCGTATAATTTGGAATTCGAATTCTAATCGTGTCTGGTTGTAGCTCTTTGAGCAGGGTATAAATATAGACCCTAGGGCCTTGTAATAATCAATCAAGAAATCAATCAAATACACGTTTTTACTCATATTCCAGCATCTACTTTTCGACGACTTCGTCATATTTTTTTTCCTTTTATTACGAGTTCTTAGGAATTCGTCGACTTAAGCTCGGCGTGTTCTCGAGTTCCGTGTGAGTACCTCTTAGCCGTGAGATCCGGGCGCATCGCTGTTGTCAGGACTAAAGTATTCGAGTTATCACCTTTGCCGATAGTAAGGTCAAATCGGCTGGCACGCCTTAACGTTTGAATCGGATATTAGCCCTTTGTGTTTGCAGATCAGTTTTGCATCAACACATCTTTTGGCACGCCCAGTGGGACCAGATTCAAGATCAAGATCAACATGTCGATCTCTGACCTCGATCAAGAGAACGTCATCCCCGTGACGGAGGCCAACCTCAAGGATGAGCAGAAGCAAGCTATTGCCCAAGCCATGGAAGAGTTCAAGCAGCAATGCCTGAGGTCCTTCAGCATAAACAGGAGCGGCGAAGTGGTCCAGAAAGATGCACTGCCGGCACCGCGGCAGGTTACCTTTGACGCCAATCCTGGCAAGCTTCAAGATATGGTTGACAATGCCATCAATCGAGCGTTGATTAACCAAGCTGGTGTACTGTCTAATACGGTTTTCAATGCCGTAGCAAGAACTTTCAAGGAAGGACAAATCCCACCAGATTATGTGGGCCCCTCCCATCATCAGCCAACGGCACCAGAGGTCACGGCTCCATCGGCTGCCTTGACGAATGCAAGTGCACAATCTGCCGTCCCTCCAAGTACATCGGGGACTACTGGTGCACTATCTATGCCGATGGCAACCAACCCACAAATTTCAGTTGGGCAGCATAAACTGACAACAGATATGTTGGCATCGGCAATGTCAGGGTTGACTCTTCCTCCCAACTGGTGGGGTTACGGTATGCCTCCAGAGTTGACGCCGGGAACATCACAAATAACTGACATGAGGGGCAAAACTCCTATGGCATCGGCACCTCCCAATGCGCCGGTGAACCAGAGTCCTCGGTATACCACAACCACTACTGCTAGGCCTCACACTGGGAATCCTCAAGATTCAATGTTCCAGATGCCCAACGCATCGGCAGAGTCAATGCTGATGCAACAGAGGCCTATGGCCCAGTCGGGGTATGTCAATTCAACGACGGTACCCAACTACCAATCATCGGCAGCACCTATGCCAATGAACGCTAATAATGGATGGCTTGGACAGCAAGCATTTCCACAATCACCCCAGCAGAGTTACCAGACTACAGGGTTCCAGCAAGGGCAGGTCTATCCCGGGTTCCAAGGTCAGGGGATTCCCAACCAGCCAATGAATTTTGGACAGCAACTCGGAGGACAGCCAATCGGTGGACAGCAGTTTGGTGGTCCGCAGATTGGAGGACAGGTAATCAATACGATGTTCCGTGCAGATCACGTCCCGAACAGACACGTGGAGGTTCGCCACCAAGTGCCAGATCCGCAGCCGCCTCATCGGCAAGATGCCGATGCATATTGGGCCGATAAGATTGCTGAAGTAATGAGGGAACAATTTGGGATAAAACCCAAAGTCAACACTTATTCTTATCGGACACCGTATCCTCCCGCGTATGATTTGATCCCGCTTCCACATCGGTACAAGGTACCGGATTTTACAAAGTTTTCCGGACAGGACGACACGTCAACCATGGAGCATGTCAACAGGTTCATTATTCAATGTGGAGAGGCTGGTAACAGGGACGAATTGAGGGTTCGTCTATTTTCATCATCATTGTCTGGATCGGCCTTTACTTGGTTCATATCATTACCTCCCAACTCAGTAATTACTTGGGCCGATCTAGAGAAGCAATTCCACAAATACTTCTTCTCGGGGGTTCATGAGAAGAAGATCACCGACTTGGTCAAGTTGAGGCAACGTAATGATGAGTCGGTTGAGGGATTTGTGCAGAGGATACGAGAGGTCAAGAATAAATGCTATAGCCTGGTTCTGGATGATCGGCAGCTAGCCGATTTGGCTTTCCAGGGTTTGTTGCCACATATCAGGGATAAGTATGCCTCTCAGGAGTTCGAAAGTTTAAGTCATTTGGTGCAGAGGATTTCTGATCAAGACATCAAGCCTTTCGAGCCTAAGAGGGCATGGAATAAGAAAGTGTCATTTGTTGATGAAGCGACAAGCTCAGATTCTGATGAAGAACCAGTAATCGGTTTGGCAGAGTGGGTAAAAAACAAGAAGCCGATGTCTTGTCCTTTTGGGCAGAAGGAACCAGAGAAGTTTGCCTTTGACACCGCCAAGGCCGATAGGATATTTGACTTTCTACTTCAGGAAGGTCAGATCAAACTGTCACCTAACCATGTGATCCCATCGGCAGAAGAGTTGAAGAGGATGAGATATTGCAAGTGGCATAATGCAACTTCCCATGACACCAACGAGTGCAAAGTATTCAGACAGCAGCTGCAATCGGCTATAGAGTCAGGGAGAATCAAGTTTGACAGTTCCAAAGCCCAAAAGCCGATGAAGATAGACCAACATCCTTTCCCGACAAACATGTTGGATGCTAAGGGGAAGGCTAAGGTCTTAACATCGGAGACAGCTGAGAAGAGTGCATCGGTAGATCCTCAGCATCAAGTTACTACTGCCGATGCAAGAATTAAGGGCTTGGTCCAGGAAGGAACTAGCTCAGGAAGGCTTCCTCGATCTGGTATCGTCATAACTCATAGAAGGCCTCGAGAAAGATGGCAACAACGGGAAGATCGGTATCGGCGCCAGCAGGAAGATTATCGACGGGAAGAAGAAAGACACCGACAGGAGTGGAATCGGCACAGGGATCATTGGAATTGTCCATTCTTCATCCATTGTTGGGAGGAAAATATCAAGCTTCCTAGAGACTGCCCTGAGTGCAACGGTTATGATCGGTATGATAGGACCGATCGGCATTATCATAATGAAGAACGGCGATTTAATGGGCCGATCAGAGGAAGGGTGTCAGTTCATGACCGGCTGGGGGGCAGATTTAGTGGGCACAACAGACTTAGTGACCGTGTCCAGTATTTTCCCAGGAACCAAGAAGAGCTCGAGGAAATGGCTGATGCGCGGGTTCCCGATGAATTCATATTTTGCAGGGATGCTAACACGCATCGTATGGAGTCAAGGGAGAACCAACGCCCGACGGCAAGGCAAAGGCCACTTCCTCCATGGTGCCCTAGAGGATTAACCAAGACACAGAAAAGGAGATTGCAACGTGAGAGGCAAGAAGAGCTAAACAAGGGAGAGAACTCTGGAAGTCGGCAGCCGTCAGACACTAAGAGGGAAGGTCCATCGGCAGACGTCAACATGGTCTTCATGTTGCCGATGGAGTTTCTTGCACCAGCCAGTGATGATGAGGTGGAATTTTCTGACCAGATAGCTCAGTTGGCTCTGGATCCGATGACGGCTATCTTTGAGAAACCTGCCGATGACGAGAGGCAGCATCTTAAAGCTCTGTTCCTCAAAGGAAGGGTTGATGGGCAGCCAATGACCAAGATCCTAGTTGATGGTGGAGCTGCTATTAATATTATGCCGTATGCGGTATATCGGAAGCTTGGGAAAGGGGATCAAGATTTGACCAAGACCGATATGATGCTCAAAGACTTTGAAGGAAACGTGTCTCCAGTCAAGGGGGCGATATGTGCAGAGTTGACCATCGGCAGCAAAACCTTGCCGACAACTTTTTTCGTGATCAGCGGAAAAGGTGCTTACAATTTATTATTGGGGAGAGATTGGATTCATGCCAATTGTTGTGTCCCATCTACAATGCATCAGTGCTTGGTTCAGTGGGTAGGTGACAAGACTGAGATTGTCCCAGGAGATTCTTCTTATGTTATCGCATCGGCAGAAGCGGATACTTACGAAAGGACCAGGTGCATTTCAGGAGAAGTTTGGGAGAAAGATTTTCTCAAAGTTGCCGATTATGAGATTCCACCGATCCAAGCAGTCGGTTCTGACGACGGTTTTTAATGGATAGATTCGCCGATGATGGAAAATTAGGCCAGGGATTCACATCGGCCGATGATTTGGTAGAAGTAGATATAGGTAGTGGTGATAAGCCTAGGCCTACTTTTATTAGTGCTAAATTAGATCCTGAGTGTAAGCGACAATTGACTAGTTTGTTAAAGGAATATAAAGATTGCTTTGCTTGGGATTATACAGAGATGCCTGGTTTAGACCGATCAATTGTTGAACATCGGTTACCCATCAAGTCTGGATTTCGGCCACATCAGCAACCAGCCTGCCGATGTAATCCTAACATTCTACCTGATATTAAGGCTGAAATCACTAAACTTATTGAAGCTAAGTTTATTCGGCAGTGTCGGTATGCCGAATGGATTTCCAATGTTGTTCCGGTTTACAAGAAGAACGGGAAGCTTCGGGTGTGCATTGATTTCAGGAATCTCAATAAAGCTACGGCGATGGATGGATACCCAATGCCTGTCGCCGATCTACTGGTTGATGCTGCGGCTGGCCATCGGGTCATCAGCTTCATGGATGGTAATGCAGGTTACAATCAAATATTCATGGCAGAGGAGGATATTCCAAAAACCGCATTCAGGTGTCTTGGTCATGTTGGACTATTTGAATGGATAGTCATGACTTTTGGGTTAAAGAATGCTGGTGCTACTTATCAAAGGGCTATGAATTTTATATTTCATGAGTTCATTGGCAAGCTCGTAGAGATTTATATTGATGATGTGGTGGTTAAGTCTGGAGATTTCTCAAAGCATCTTGCCGATTTACAAAAAGTGTTAGAGTGCACAAGGAAGCATGGATTGAAGATGAATCCCAACAAGTGTGCATTTGGCGTATCGGCAGGGCAGTTTCTTGGTTTCATGGTACATCAGAGGGGTATTGAAATTAGTCGAAGATCTATTGATGCCGTCAATAAAATAGTAGCCCCTACCAACAAAACCGAGCTCCAATCCTTGATCGGCAAGGTAAATTTTATCAGGAGATTTATATCGAATTTGTCTGGTAGGATTCGTGCTTTCAGTCCTCTTCTTAAATTGAAAGCCGATTAAGAGTTTATTTGGGGAGAAGAACAGCAGTTGGCTCTGGATGAAATCAAGAAGTATCTAGTAAATCCTCCAGTTCTAGTTCCACCTCAACAAGGGAAGCCCTTCAGATTGTATTTATCTACCGATGGATCGGTTATCGGTTCAGCTTTAGTTCAAGAGTTTGAAGGGAAAGAAAGGGTAATTTATTATTTGAGTAGAAGGTTGATTGATGCTGAAACCAGGTATTCGGCCATTGAGAAACTATGCTTATGCTTATATTTTTCATGTATCAAGCTGAGACATTACCTGTTATCGGCCGAATGCACTGTTGTTTGCAAAGATGACGTGGTCCGGTACATGCTATCTATGCCGATTATGAGTGGTAGGATCGGTAAATGGATTTTAGCGCTGTCGGAGTTCGATTTGCGTTACGAATCGGCTAAGGCAGTCAAAGGGTAGATTATGGCCGATTTTGTGACTCAGCATTGCGGTCTAGTGGAAACCTTGGAAATTGTACCCTGGACGCTCTTCTTTGATGGGTCCACCTGTGACCGGGGGGCAGGAATCGGCATTGTATTAGTTTCCCCTAAGGGGAGGAAGTATGAGTTTTCCCTGCCGATTGTTGCCACATCAACAAATAATCAGGCTGAGTATCAAGCTCTGATCAAGGGATTGGAGTTGTTAAGAGAAGTTCGTGCTGATGCTGTTGAAATATTCGGGGATTCTATGTTGGTTATAAATCAGTTGGCCGGAAGTTATGAATGCCGAAGTGAAGTTCTCATAACTTATTTCGAGAGAAGTATGCAACTGTTAAAGGAATTCAAGGATTTCCGATTGGAGCATGTTCCCCGATTGCATAATGAAGACGCTAATCGGTTAGCTCAGCATGCCTCAGGATATCAGCCAATGATTAATGCGACATCGGCAGTAGGTGCCGGTGATTGGAGGAAAGAAATTATTGATTATCTGAAAGATCCATCCAAAAAAGTTGAAAGACGGGTTCGATTTCAAGCAACCAAGTATGTGCTCCTTGAAAATGAATTGTATTATCGAACTATCGACGGGATTCTTCTCCGATGCTTGGATGATGATGAAGCCAGAAGTTTGATGGGGGAAATCCATGAAGGAGCGTGTGGAGCGCATCATTCAGCTTTTAAGATGAAGTGGATGATTCGAAGGAATGGATATTTTTGGCCAACCATACTTGAAGATTGTTTTAAATATTTCAAGGGGTGTCAAGGTTGTCAAAAGTTTGGTAATATCCAGAGAGCACCCGCATCGGCTATGAATCCTATAATAAAACCTTGGCCGTTCCGGGAATGGGCCATCGATCTGATCGGCCAGATTTATCCACCATCTAGCAAAGGGCATAAATTCATTCTAGTTGCCACTGACTATTTCACTAAGTGGGTTGAAGCTATTCCTTTGAAGAAAGTCACATCGGCCAATATGATTGATTTTGTGAAGGAGCATATTATTTACCGATTTGGGATTCCCCAAACGATTACTACCGATCAGGGCACCATGTTCACGTCGGGGGAGTTCGATGAATTCGCAATCGGTATGGGAATTAAAGTGTTGAATTCTTCTCCTTATTATGCTCAAGCCAATGGGCAGGCCGAAGCGTCTAACAAAGGAATTATCAAGCTTATTAAACGAAAGATTGAAGAAAATCCTAGGCGGTGGCATACATTATTAAATGAAGCATTGTGGTCTTATCGGATGGCTTGTCATGGATCGACCAAGGTATCACCCTATCAATTGGTGTATGGACATGATGCAGTGCTGCCTTGGGAAATTAAGGCTGGATCTAGGCGATTATCGTTTCAAGATCAATTAACTTCCGACAATTATGCCACTTTGATGACCGATGAATTGGATGATCTAGCAGGGCATCGGTTAAAAGCTTTAATGTGTATAGAAGAAAATAAGAAAAGAGTTGCTAGATGGTATGATAAGAAAGTGAAGGCTAAAGAGTTTGCCGATGGGGATTTGGTATGGAAATTAATTTTACCAGTTGGGACCAAAAGCTCGAAGTTTGGAAAGTGGTCTCCTAATTGGGAGGGTCCTTATCGGATAAGTTGATCGGCTCCTGGTAATGCCTACATTCTAGAAACCCTCGAAGGAATTGAATTTCCCAGAGCATTAAACGGCAAATATTTAAAGAAGTATTACCCCAGTATATGGGTCGATGCATAGAAGTTTAGGTGCCGATAACACTCCTATCGGCTGGATCCAAATGATTGGGGACAAGACTTGGTGTTTCAAAAGTTTAGGCGCCGATAACAGTCCTATCGGCTAGACTAAAAGCTGAGAAAGCAGGAAAGCGCAGATACAATGCCGATGGAAACTCTATGTGTTAAGCAGCGTCTGGATAGCCGATATAGCACGTAGCCGAATTTGGTTGGCTGCTTCTATCTCCTTGATGTCATCATCGGCAGAACCTTCTATCGGCTTCAGCTTCTTCTTCAGTTGGAGTGCCTTGCGACCATGAACATTTCGCTCGTGCTCAAGAAGCCTGATGGTCTCTGGCAGTTGGTTCTCTTCCTGTTGGGCTTGGGATAAGGCGTTCTCCACTTCCTTGAGTTCCGCCAACAGGGATTCTCTTCTTGCCGATAGATCGGATATCTTCTGCTTCAGCGCATCTCCTGAAGATTTCAGGATACCGATGTTCTTGTGCTTCTCATCGGTCAGGAGTTTCTCTTTCCTCATTTCATCGGAGAGTTGAGTCTGAGTGGCTCTATCGGCAAGACGCCGAGAAGCTCTCTGGTACTGCAGCTGGCGACTCTCCAGATGAGCGGCTTGGAACAGGATCTCTTCGACGTCGGCCGGGATTTGGCCTCTGAGAGTTCTGAATAGGGTCTTGGTAGGGTCGGAGTCATCGACCAAATGCGCTGTATCCTGGTGAAGGAGAACTGACAATTCTTCCAGCCTGGCCCTGATCTCTGCCGATGTAATGCCAACTGTCTGAGAAGAGCTTGCTTCTTCGCCTTCTTCTTCAGAGAGATCGATGGCGAAGGAAAATAGGCTATCAGGAGAATCTTGTTCCTGGGAGGGAAAGCAAGGTTAGCTCATATTCGGAGAATCGGCAAATGATGCTGGCGGTAAACAGTGACTTACTTGCTTCAAGGCGATCTCTTGCCTTGGACTGGGAGGAGCTGACGGAGCTGCGGACTGACCGACCAAAGATGCCGATGGAACTACATGTTGATCGGCTAAGGTTGCCGATGGGACGATATCGATTGAAAGAAGACAAGAAAGGTTATGAGACTAAATGAAAATGAGTTCATCGGCAACGGTATTGTTAAAGTATGTTACCTGGAGGGGGAACCACGGTTGTCTGAATCGGGAGAGCCGCCGATGATATAATTGGACCCACCGAACCAGTTGTTTGTTCACCCACATCAACTGATGTACCTTCTGTTTGAGGCTCTTCCTGCTGGGATTCTTCCATCTGTGGTGCATCCTGCATTGGTTGGGGAGATGGCGCTTGCTGTGTCTGGACTTCTGGAGAAGAAGGAGAAGACTCCACTGGGATTGGAGATACCGGAGGAGGAGGGGGAGTTGCCACTTTTTGGCGTTTCGTTTCGGCCCTGGTGCTCTTGACACCCTTCCTCTTTGGCTGGCTGGACTGGGTGGCATCGGCACCTTGACGTGTGACCTTTGCCGATGCACTGGTTTGCTGCAATAACGAACAAGGGTTTATAAGTATAAATAAAGCCGATATAAAGATAGTCAGCGTAAAAGATAAAGATTTGACAAATTGCCTTGAAAACCCGCGCCAGAGTGGGAGCAGCTACCGTTGGTGATGTCTGGGTTCTCCTGGTCGTAACTTTCCTGAGGCGCACACCCCGATGCACGATGGAAGCCAGAGTGGGAGCATTGTGGCCGATTGAGGAAATCGGGCCTGATGGAAACAAGTCGATCGGCTTGCCACTCCTGTTAACCAATGGAGGAATATTGTCAACCTGCAAAAGGAATACAAGGGTAAGCTGCCGATGGAAGTAATAGTGAGAAAATGAAACGTTGGTTTGAGTTACTTACAGTGTCATCGGGAACTTCGTATTCGGGGTCAATCATGCCGCGGTATGAAAGTGCCGATCTGCAGAATAGATGCTCTTTCCATTCTGCCCACCATAACTTGTATGCCTGAGTGATAAAAGCAGCCGGAACCCATTCTGACAGATCTACATCTACATCGGCGTTTAGTGGTAGTTGGGCTACTCGAGTCCACTCAAGAAGGTTGTTGATGGTTTCTCTGGGTTTTATCACATCGGCATAAGGAAGTGCAATCGGCAACTGGCCGAAAGCTAACTGGCGAGCTAATGCCGATGGATTGTAAAATTCGTAAGTCTGGGGAGAAGTTTTTGTGCTACCGAAGAAATTCACTGGAATGGCTCTGGGAGTCACAATTGCCATCATCGCCTCATTGTCCCTATCGAGAGCTTCATCAAATGGATTGAAGGTCAGAGGGAGCATGCTATCTGGGTCATCATAAGCCAGCCATGGTCGTTCATCTCTGGCCAAACCCTCATACAGAGTCTCGAAGAATCGGCCGATCTGATCCGGATTATTCCCTGAACCAGGTAGGACTATAACGGCTTCGCCAAAGTTCAAGGGGGCACGCGTTGCCGATTCCTCTTCACCCAACACATGGTTTTCGGCTATATCTCTTGGGAAGTGCTGTGAGAACAAGTTGAAATCAAGGCGCTTATGCAGGTGCAGATTGAGCCACATATTAATAAACCACCAGGGGCCTCCCAAGTTGCCGATGGATTGGCCAAGCAGGAGTTTCTGGGCTACCTGATGGAGAAGGTGGTAAACAGCGCCAAGCAAGTATCGGCCGAGAGGAAATTGGCCACCGTTAGCCAGTCTCTCTGCTGCCGATAGATAGACGGAAGTCGGTCCTGCCGATCGACCACAGAATACAAAATTGTCCAGCCACATGTTCAGAAAGGTGGTTTCCTCCTTTATGGTGACAGGCCCTCTCCCGCGGTACTTCTGAATGTACCCTGACCAACCGCCGATAGCGCGAGTCTCCACTTTGGCACTGGGGGCAGTATCAAAAAAGTGGGTGCTATCGGCAGAAGATATATCTAGATCAGTGAGCATGGCTACATCGGCAAGGGTAGGAGAAGCAGGGCCGTGGCCAAAAACAAAAGCATTGAGGGTGTCTGACCAAAAGTAGGACGCAGCTATCAGCAGTGACTCGTTTCTGTGCATATCGGCAATAGATAGCCTAATGCATTGGGCTAGCTTCCTTTCACCCCACTGGACTTCATAAGAATTGCTGGCCCTTAAGAACCAGTCTTTCCACCCTACGGTAGGGCTGGGCCAAGAGCGAAAAGTGTCTTTCCACAGATCTAAAGAAAAGTTTTCAGCTCTAAAGGGGATCCTATTGGTTTCTGCGTTGATAAGGTTGGTTGGATCTGAATCCCCTAGAGGGCCGAGACATTGAAGGTGTGTTTGATCGGTGGAGATGACAATTTTATTGGACAACTCCTAGTGATTTTGGGGGAATAAAATACAAGGAAAAGGGAAAAAGAGAATATTCAGTAAGATGAATCGCGGATGAATAGGGATAAAAAATACAGAAGATGAGATGGAGATCTGACCTCAGGGACGACGAAGCCAATGGCCATCTTGTCGCGAAGAGGACGTTGGAGGGCACCGGAGTTGATGAAGAAGAGTGCTTGTCGGAGGTCTTGAAGGTTGTAAATGGCGCCGCCGCTGGAAAAGTAAAGTTGGGTAGTAGAATGGTATGATGGGGAAGGAGTACCCAAGAAGGAACTATTTATAGGACAAGATGGGCAAGGGCAAATCCGACTTATCTCTTTGCCGCATCCGAGAAACCCGAGGGTACTCAGGTGGATATGGTAACTGTTCGCACGGTAATCCAGGGATTGTGAAGGTGATTTGACAGGAAGCGGTCATTATCTGAAGATATTTTACTGTGCGAGATCTCCTGGTCGGTCCATCGGCGATATTCTATAACGGTCATCTTGCCGATGGGCGGATAGAGGGGAAGTAACCGTTTTTGCGAATATCCTGGTCAGAGCATCGGCAGATCTTTGTAACGGTATTGTTGCCGATGTACGACTGAGAAAAATGCCCGTTTAGGAAGGTGGGGATTTCGAGGAATCTGCGGAGGATTAGGATCAGAGTTGTCCAGATTGAGGTTGTCGGTTACCAGATTAGGAGCATTAATTGCGGAAGAAGGCATCATTACTGCAGAGAATTTCGGAGCATTAATAGTTTTATACTCCGAAACTGGGGGGCATGTGTTGACACCGTTTTTGGGCACGTGTCTAGGATGGCAGGATAAGATGGCAGTACGATGCGGGTTGCCGATGAGGATGGTTGCCGATGAGGGAGAAGTTGAATGTGACAGGCAGTAATATGGTGCCGATGGCTAGATAAGAAAGTCTGCCGATGACTATGGCAAAGGATCTGCCGATGATGCAAAGGAGGAGTCTGGAAGCTGCCGGTCGTTATGTGGAGGAGTTTCGGTTTGTCACGAGGGATATCTTTGTTGTTTCCTTAATTATTTGCATCGTTTTGTATACGGATTCCGTATAATTTGGAATTCGAATTCTAATCGTGTCTGGTTGTAGCTCTTTGAGCAGGGTATAAATATAGACCCTAGGGCGTTGTAATAATCAATCAAGAAATCAATCAAATACACGTTTTTACTCATATTCCAGCATCTACTTTTCGACGACTTCGTCATATTTTTTTTCCTTTTATTACGAGTTCTTAGGAATTCGTCGACTTAAGCTCGGCGTGTTCTCGAGCTCCGTGTGAGTACCTCTTAGCCGTGACATCCGGGCGCATCGCTGTTGTCAGGACTAAAGTATTCGAGTTATCACCTTTGCCGATAGTAAGGTCAAATCGGCTGGCACGCCTTAACGTTTGAATCGGGTATTAGCCCTTTGTGTTTGCAGATTAGTTTTGCATCAACAAAAACTATCCGTAAAAATTATGCTCCATTGCGAGTGTAGAGCTTTTTTTTTAACTAGTGATTGCTTACACCAATCTACACGGTGGCTCATCTTCCATCAAAGTCAGGCATTGCAGTCCTTTCTATTGCCGGCTGCTTTGATGCATCATCACCAAGTCGTAAACAACATTGTCATTTCTCCACTACCAGCCATGGTGTCTTTAACTGCAAACGGAAAATATGTGTGGTGAATTGGTAATCCAATCTACTTGTAAGTGCAATTAAGCCCTAGTTGTGAGTTTTGATGATAATAACCATATGATTAGAGGACTAATGCGTTTTGTTAAGATAACAAGCAGGTAAAATAAGAATGATGATAATACATGTGATGGTGAAGCCTTAGATTATGAAAAGACACAGTGATGGACTCAAAAGTGTATAAATTCTTTAATATTTTGGTTTTGAGTTTAGGCTATGCCACACTATAAAGGGGATGCAAATCTAGGTGATCTGAGGAAGATAGAGTGCTTAAGCATAATATTAAAATAAAAAGAGAGACACAATGTCGGTGTTTTAACCCCGGGGGTAACAACAACGAGTGAATTTGTGTGCGTGTATTCCTTTCCGGATGGTGATGCAAGATGAACACGAGGATTTATCCTAGTTCGGGCAAGAGAAGACCCTACGTCTAGCGGGGGGGGGGGGAGTGTTTGTATTATCTTGCACCTAAGTGCTTGTACAGGGGTGAATACAAGAGAGTGTGAAGGTGGATTCTAAGTCCTAACTGTCTGAAGCTTGGATGGCGAGAGGTGGTGTATGCGAGCGCGATGTTCTACGTATTGTGTTGTCTTGTGTATCGCTTAGCCTTGGCATCCCCTTTTATAGATCAAGGAGAGGCTCAAGGTTATAGGATGTAGGTGCTAGAGTAGGCCTCGATAGGGGTATGGCCCGAGTCAACTCGAGGCTTCCGTACCGGCGTAGCCTCGACTGGTCTTGTTGTAGTGTACTTGGTGATGATGGCGCGTGCACCTCCTAGGCTGACCCCCTGTATATCGCTTGGTATTGGTCCGCAAATACACATGCATGTATGTCTTGGCAGTCGTCATGTCAGGAGTGGTTTGAGCATTGACTTCCATCGCTCAACCCTTCTCTGGAAAGGAGGAGGCGAGCTCGAGGGCTTGACGTGTTAGGCAGCGTCCGTACGTGGGAGCGCTGACCATTATGCCTCGAGGGGCCTTCTGACGGGATGCCAGCGTGTACCTTTCTCTGAATTTGGGGGTAAAGCTGATGAAAAGTGGGATTTGACGGGAACATGATCCATCATCATGGTTGCCGTGCGTGCAGGGTTAGGTGGGAGCTTGTCAGTCGCATTCAATGCTTTGAATCCCGTACCAGCAATAGGTTGTCGGGGCGCGCCTTTGCGCTCGAGGCTGGTTGGTTCGCTCGATGCTATTTCTGTAATCAAAGGTTGTCTAGCCTTGAGCCTTTAGGCGTTCGCTCGACCCTATTTCCATCACCGAGACTAGGGTCGATCAGCGCGCATATGTAGGTCAAGTTGTCGAGACTGGCTCTAGGGTTATTTTTTTTGTTCTTTTTTGGGATATCTGTTTGGGTACCCCTTATTGATATCCTTGACAGTAGCCCCCAAGCCCCTGCTTGAGCATTAGTGGTCGAGTAGGGGTTCATTAATGATTGAATTTCCGTAGGGGGCGCATGAGCGACCCCCGCAGGGGTAGCCCCCGAGACCTTGGAGGAATCGGTAGACTCCTTCAAGGGCTATATTAGTTTTGGGTCTGACTGTTCTCGACCCTCTTGTCGTCGAGGGGTGTTGGATCGTGAGGAGCCCCCGAGCCTCATATACTCATGGCTTGGCTGATGCCAACATTCATCTCACAAGTCCTTTCAATCGGTCATGAGGTGAGGAACGCGACATACCCTCGATAGGGCGAGCGTCGACGCCCTCTGTGAGCTATTATTAGGAAATCCAAGTGAGAACCCATGCCCCATTCGATGAGGGTTGATTGTGAGCCCGGAGGCATTCTCATTGATTCCAGACTTGCGCGGGCGAGGATACCGGTCCCATTCGATAGGGTCCAGTGGCTCGATGCCTCCCTCCATGGGGATTCCTTGCCTTCCTACTAGTCTCAGCCTTGGATACACCCAGTGGGGTCTCAATGATCTGATCTCGAGCCTTGCCTCGTTTCAGCCCCCCTCTGGGTGCCCCTGACTCAGGTACTTGAGAGCGATTGTGAAACCCCGGCGGTGGGCTAGTCTGCGCTCTCTCAAGGTTTCATCGATGGTCGGAGCCTGTCTTACCTTGCGGTGGAAGGAGCTGCATGACGGTTCGCATTTTCGCCTGTTGGGTGTGCCTCTCAAGGAGGGTGCCATTGCATCATCATCCCACTCAGGCGAAAACTGCAATGTCCTGTTGCTAGAAATTCAGGACTATTAGGCGGGGCATTTAAGGCAGGAAGGTACCGTGATTGTCATATTTGCCCATTGTGGTCCGCCTGTATATTCAAGGGGTCTGTTCCGTTGCTCCCTCTTCTGCCTTTCGTTGCCATCTCCGTTCTTCTCCCTTCCACTTTCCTGCGCGCAAAAAGAAGGCAGTGCCTAGAGAGTGAGAGAGAGCGAGGTTGAGACAGAGCCTAGAACCTTCCCAATCCCCTTCCTCATCTAGCCAACCCCAATCACCATGCCCGTGATGTTGATTGCCACCGACGACTGGTGCCCGTCGAACGTGATCAAGCGTCGGTTGTGGGATCTGGTGGATGAGGGGCTCCTCCATCCTGCTACTTCCTTGACGCGGCCGGAGTGGATGGCGCTGTCAGCTGAGCACCGGGAGCCGAGTTCGCCTGAAGGCTACGTGGTGAGCTTCATCAAGTTTCATCACCATGGGCTCGGATCCCCTCGAGCCACTTCATGAGGGTGCTCCTATCATTATGGGGTTGAGCTTCAACACCTTTCCCCAATGTCATCTCCAACACAATGATTTTCATCGTGGTATGTGAGGGGTACTTGGGGGTGATGTCTCACTGGGACCTATGGCTCCACCTCTTCTGGGGCGAGCTCTTCCATGCCCCCAGCGGCACCGCCGATGTGAGGAAGCTTGTGCGGGTGGGCTGCCTCAATCTGATCCAGAAGTCTGGATGCTTGGAGGAGCCACGTGAGTACATCCCCAATAGGCTGATGTCGAATCATGCTCAGTGGCACTCTCGGTGGTTCTACCTGCGCAACAATGATAGCCTCTTCCCCGCCTACACCGGGCAGCTCGTTATGACGCCCACGTGGTGACACACCTCCTACCCCCACCCAAGCCCGGGTCGAGCCGCCCCCGCGCCCACCCAAGGATTCTTGGCCCGGCCGTCGAGTTAAGACCTCCATGGGGGGACCTCAAACTCGAGGTCATTCCACCTCAGAGAGCCGGGCCGCGGCTGCCTCAAGCTAGAGGAAAGCCCATCGAAGGAGCTTGACCCTAGAGGGACGTCGGGGTGCACAGGCGAAATTGGCGCCTATAGTTGGCTCAGAAATTCCAAGGAGCCCGACACGCGGCGGTCCTCGAGGCCACCTAGTGGCGCTCATGGGGCTGGGTAGAAGGTCACCCTCCCTATAGGGAAAGTCTTCTTAGAACAATACCTTTACCTTTTCCTGCCTTCGAGCCTATATGCCAACTTGCGTATGCTTTATGTGTTTGTTTTAGGCTGAAACGGCAACTGGAGGAGGCTCAACCCTCCACCGCAGAGACTCAAGATAGGGGCGAGCTCCAAGGCACTCTGTCAACCTAAGGGTATGTCATTGTGTTTTTTCTCATGTTTTAACAATAGCTCTGCTAGCATAGGGCACTTTGTCAACCGGTGAGTTAACTGGCTATTTATTCTAGTTGTAGTCTCTTCTGACTTGAGGCACCCTACTAGTGGTGGCGAGATCCCACCCCAAGCACTAGAGGTGGGTGACGTTCCGATGCTTGACCCTCCTGTCTTGGGTCAGGCTGAGGTCCTTCCACCTCAGAGTCTAGAAGGAGCCCCCGAGCCCCCCAGACTGGGGGCGGAAGATGCCTCGATTGCTGGCGGCGAGGCCATGGTGGGCTCGCTCCTGCTTAGGGACCGCTCCATGGCAGAGGGCGTCGAGGCCTCCCGAACCAAGGGGTGGGCGCCATGGCCCACCGGGCTGCACGCGGCCGAGGAGAAGATGAGGAAGAAGGAAGAAGAAAGGAGGAAGAAGACTGGGGAGGTGGAGCAGAAGAAGAATGTAGAGGAGGGGGAGAGGGACGGAGATAGGGCTGCATCTCCGCTGCCCAGTTTGCCCGTGGAAGGGGCGCCCACCTCGAGTCTGCCAGAACAACAATAGTAGCAGACACTGCAAGAGCCAGAGTAGCAGCAGACGCCACAGCGGCAGCCATAGCATGAGGTCCAGTAGGGGCCCGATCTACAACTAGAGCAGCAGTAGATGCATCAGGAGGGCCAGAAGGGGCTTGGCCAGCAGCCAGAGCAGCAGAGGACACTGTAGGAGGGCTAGGAAGAGCAAAAGCTGCCAGTCTATGGCTCGGAGACCCCCCGTGTGGCTGAAGTAGGGGGCACCAACTACCTGCCCGGCTGAGCCAGGTCAGGATGATGGGACCGTGGCACTGGCGCTTCTCACGCGCACGCCTTCCAATCCTACATTGGAAATCAAAGGGACCCTTTATGGCATCGAGGAGATCGCTCGAGGCTACCTGGCGGACAGGCGGCTATGGGCAGACGAAGGTGGGCCCACCAAGGCTGGTGAGGGAGACCCAAGGTTCCCCACCTTGGTTGACCTAATGCTGCATCATGGGGGCTCGATCAATGTCACAAAACGCTCCTGCGCTCGATAAAGGAGCATTCAAAGGAAGAGCTCCAGTATTGGGTGTCCCAGAGGCTCCGGTTGCATGACCTTGTCGAGCCAGAAGAGCCACTGCTCGAGATGGATGACCATGAGGAGATCAAGAAATGGGAACATGTTGAGGAGCTAAGGCTCTAGATGAAACATGCCCTAGACTTGATGGTCGACATCGTTAGTGTTGACGGTCCTTAAGTATCAAATTTAATCATCAAATAAATAAAGAAAAGGATCCAAATGCAACCAACACCCAGACTTAGGGTTTTATTTGATAGAATTCCATGAGTTTTGGTGTTTGTCTATTTCTGTAGGAGGTTATCAGGAAATATGGAGGAAAGGCCCACACGTCGGTTTTACATAGAGATATTAACGTGTGCGGCAATTTGCTATCATCTAGAAGACTCAAAAGCCACAGGAACAAACACGAGGCCAAGCGGGCTCGAGGGCAGGGCACCCGCCCTCCCCCCTAGGGCGCCCGCCCTGTACAGGAACCAATCAGGCTCCGTCTCGAGGATTATGCTCCACAGCCTTTGAGGATCAAGGAAAACCATGCGATTAAGGTCGGTTTGATCTGACGACCCACGTTCATTTGAGGGGGCTTTATAAGCAGTGCCCCTGGCCCCTAGAGGAGGCATCCCTATTCATTATTCATAGACAGAGCAAAAGCTAGGGTTTAGAGATGAGAGCTCTCCTCTCTTCTCTAAACTAGAGTAGATCTAGATAGTAGCGAGATGGAGAGTGAGGGAGGATTGTAGGAGAGGCCGGCCTGTCGGTTCTTCCTCCGGTTGTACTTCACCATGATCAAGCTCTAATCAAGCTTGCTCATGGGATGACTCTGGTAATCTACTTCTATTTCATTATGCAATTACTATCCATGTATGATCTAGTTTGCAACTCTTTCGAGTACTTTAATCTATAGGACCCTATAGGTTAGAGTTGTAGTATAGGTGCAAGTGTGGTGCTTAGACCTAGATTACTTGTGGATATCCCCTGTCTAGCTGGATTGTGTGGTAGGCCGCGTAGGTGACATCTACGTTGGTCCTCTGTAGTCCACCTCCCGTTAGCAGAACTGGTAGGGTTTATAGGCCTATGTATAAGCATCCTTTGTGGTGTATTCTTATCACGTGGTTCGTCCCAGACATAGACATACCCCTTTGAAGTAGAGAAACCCTAGTTATCCTCTCTATTCTCCTACCATTGCCCATATACTAGATTGCTCTACTCTCTATTTCCATATTAACACCCATTGTTATCTTACCTTTAATATTGTTCTTATTCAATTCTACCATCTTTCCTATTTACACCTACCTATCTATCTAGGTTAAGTTAGAGCGTAGATCAGTTCTCCCATTTCTCTGTGGACACGATAAAACCTTTAACCGGGTAATAGCTACAACGGTATCCGTGCGCTTGTGGATTTATCTGTGTGCATATAAATACCACAGTACACTCTAGTACCATGCTGGGGATGACAACCTAGTATTCAAGTGGTGTTAGCAAGTGTCAACAAGCTTTTTGGCACCATTGCCGAGGAAACGGTTGCTAAGTTGACTACGAATTAGCTTAATCATTTTCTAAAAACAAAAAAAAATATTTTTCCTTTTATCCTTTGCCTCATCTCTGCTATTCTTTCTTCTTATCTAATCCATGATCTCTAGTCTCATGAATTCAAACATGTCTATCTATGAATTTCATAGACCTACGGGCACACATCTCGAACCACCAAAATCTTCAAAGCCTATCATGACATCTAGTTTTGAGATAAGCCTAGAATACATAGAATTTCTTCAAAACAACCTTTCTCAGGAGAAGGTGAGGAAAACCCATACACACACCTAGAAGAGTTTGGATGAATCTGTGACCTCCTTCGCATAGAAGGCATGTCCGATAAGACCATTCAATGGAAGCTCTTTCCGTTCTCTTTAACGGGAAAAGCTAGACATTGGTATAAATTCAATGTAGGGAGTGATCAAGGAGATTGGAAGGTGCTATCCACCAGTTTTCTTTTTAAATATTTCCTAATCTCCAAACTGATGGATCTTTGGATCGAGATTCTTTCTTTTAGACAACTAGGAGAAGAATCTCTTGGCGAATCATGGGACCGCTTTATTGACCTTACTCTCACTGGCCCAAAGCTTTCTATTCCAAAAGAAGTTCTTCTAATTCACTTTTTTAAGGGCCTTAGTAGAGAAAATAAGAAAACCCTTAACGCAGCCTCTAGAGGATCCTTCCATCGCCTGTCCGCTAGTGAAGCTAGGAATTTGACTGATTTAATGAGTGGAAAGTCTCCTAGCATTTAGATCCCTGAGAAAGAAAAGGAATTAGTTCCTGGACAACTAGAGGAAGTTTTGACAGCCAAATCACAACCACTTCAATCCCAAACTTTAGCTATCGATCCTAAACCATCAATACCCCAAAATTCTCCAAGGGAGGAAGGAATTCCGACCGTAAATCTTTCAGATACTGATGGTTTAGACATCTGGTTCCATAAGAGACTTTCAATCATATATAATTCAAATCCTTGCAATGATGGTTTTCTTAGAGAATGTCTTGGTTCCTGTTATGAAGAAGTCGAGGATGACATATCAAATGAAGGAGAGCTAAGCTATATAGAAAATTCTATCTGCTCCCCTTCCATGTTCACAAGTTCTAAATCCATCCTTGATCTTAGAGATCCCTCTTATCCCTCTCCTTTCCAGTCTCATGAGAATCCTAGCAATTAACCAAGATGACCAAACCATAGGAGTCATGAAGACCATAAGGATGGCATGTCAAGTAATGCCATAGAAGGAGAGCTAAGCCATATAGAAGATTCTATCAGCTCCCCTATCTTGATCACAAGTTCTAAATGGCTGGAATGTGTAGAATGGATGGACAAGGAAGAAGCTTTAATGGATTCTGACCTTGTCTCAATTTCAAATGGTGAGTCCTTAACTCTCTTTGAAGATGAGATTCATCCATCTATAGAAGAGGACTTAGACGAGACCAATCCGAGAGAAATTCTGAACATTCAGATTGGAGACGAAGATAACATCAATGAGCATGGAATCTATTTCATAGCAACTTCATTTACTCCATGCACATATGAAACATCTTCCCAATCTATTGGTCTCTCCAACATCACCACATTTGAGATCTCCAACCCCCTCTTCCTTTCTATTTATAAAAACTTCCAAAGAGTGGTTGTCGATGCATATGTCTATAATAAATATTGCAGATCTCATTGAGTTGATCTTGATATAGATAGGTTGGCGTTGGAGGAGAAACCATTTCGCCAACATAAATTGATGGTTTCCCAAGGACAAGCTTAGTGTCCTAAAATAAGCACTTATCAGATCGTGACATGAGCTTCAAACTATTTGCAACATTGCCTTGTGTATTGAGCATATAAAGATAATTGCAAAAATATTCCTTCAGGTATTCTTGTCACTAACCTTTCCAGAATTGGAGCAAGAAGATCAGAGGAATGAACAGCACAAGGTATGTCCAACCAATCATCATGCAACATTGAATTCATCCAAACTTGAATTTTGCAAAATTCAAGCTTGGGGGAGTACCTTACATAAAAATATCCTTTGCCATGTTGCTATGTTGGTTGTCCCTACCTTTGAGACATGCTCAATTTGTTAAATGCTAATCACACTACTTCATCTCCACTTAAGTAGATCTCTATAAATGCCATCACACTACCTTTGTTTATCATAGTAAGTGTTAGTTTGGAAGTACTGCACATACTTCTATTGGCTTTTAAATTAAGCATGGTGCTTAGGTTAAACAACCTTCCTTAATCTGATTAGACATGGAGTCTAGTTCGGTTATTGAACTAAAAACTGCTTTTGTAGACATTGGTATATTTTGTCGGACTAACCCCTGTAGAAAAACTTTCAATATCGATTTGGGAAGTCCTGAGATAAACTCACATCAAAGATGAAGAAAGAGACACATGAAGTGTAACAATTTGCACAAGAAGGACATAGCTCATTCATCATAGAGAGATGATCCATGGAAGGAGACAAAGTACATAAACAAGATACACATCCACTACGAATGGGAAGCTTCCACAAGGTGAGATGGTACCATCACTCTTCAATTAAGGTAACATCTTAAGATATGTGACTGTCACTTTTATAAGATTCTCCTTGGTTCTGGCGTTCACATAAATAAAGAGACAAACATGTATGATTTATAACTCCAAATTAACCAATCTAACTGATTCAGCATGTTTAGTCCTTTAATCTTTGTTCCTAGTACTACCTCCATGATCCCACATTCCTAATCATATGAGCTAAAATGTTGCACATTCAATCTTTGGGAAGATATAAAGAAAAAGACATATACATAGATAGATTATCTTTCCATAAGGTTGAGCGATCTGATTTGACAAATGTTTTAAATACTACACTCATGAACTTATCACCCATCAACTTTGTCTTGCTCCCTGTGCTTAAGGATAGAGAAGAATAAATATACTTTTGATTCTGTTGGTGTTTTCCACCAACAGGACCCATGCACTTGATCTCTGCCTTGTCTCTATGAGCAGGACACATTTTGAGAAACATGGAGGATTTTTCAACTCCCACACTCTACCAAGTGAAGGACCTGGATCTACGAGCACAAACACACTGAGCAAGATACTGCCAACGCCACACTTTGAACTGCTAGGCAAACGAAGAACATGGGTGACACCGTATCAAGAGGTGCAGACGTCAAGGTCCACACGTGAATCAAATGATGTACCTGAAGAATGAACACGGTGAGAAGTCTTGTTCAGAAGACTTAAAACATTGAACCCCCACCGAAAGGTAAAATCGGTAGTTATCCATATTTATCCTTTCTGCATTCCCTTTTCCCTTAAATTATTTACTTTCCTTAAATAGCTTGTTAGTTAATCATGCTATCTTGAAAAGAAAATAAAAATGTTAAAAACAGTAAGCCCCATGTGAGTATGCTTGTGGCATAAAACCCATAAGTACATTCACTATGGTGGCGTAAAAATAAAATAAATATATTCTTGTCCTAATTGTTGTCTGGGTGCTGCCGACATTCAAATACATCTCCACTTGCTAGCTACATCAGAAGAAATTATGTCAAAATCCAGCTTGGGGGGAGCACCCCCATTTATCCAGCTAAGTATTTCTACTCGTGTTTATACTTTACTCAAATAATAAAAAGATGCATAATCATAAAACCGAAATAAAGATTTTGTGCTTATATCTTTCCTTAGTTTGCTAAATAAATAAATAAAGTGTCTATGCCAAATTGAACTCCAATGATAAACTCTTACATGGATATGATGAGTAGTTGCTCTGCCTAATCTTCAAATCCGAAGCTCTCCCTCTCAAATTTAGACATAATTGTTATAATTTAAAGCTTGCTCTAAACCTGAACTTGTGGGAAGAGAACTTGATCTAAAGTCTAAGTCATTAATGGATATGATATGGGAAGATTGAGCTGCTATTTATCTATTCCTAGAGATGCTAGAATTCTGGAGAATTTTATCTTTGAAAATCTTTAAAAATGTTGCATGATGAGTTCCTGTATGATGAAAGTTTAAATTCCTACCACAGCCATACATACATGCTTGTTAGACTGAAAACCACACATTTACTTTTTACTGCTTATGACCATTGAGTGTGGTCAAGCTGTGTAGACCCTTAGGTAAGCTTGTCATGCGGTTAAAATCAAGATTCACTTACACGTTGTTGGGTATTCTTAACATCATTACCAAAAGTAGACATAGTTTTCTAATTCTGATAACGGTGCCAAAAATGCCAAACATATCCCTCATGTCACTTAAGCCAAGTTGTCATCCCCAGCATGACATGAGAGATGCGGTATTGAAATATGCAATTGCTCATCTAAATAAATAACAAATGGGATCTACAAGCGCATAGATTAATATCAATGTAGCATTTTAACCGGGAAGTATTCTAGGTATCGTTATTTATATTTTTACCACTAGGAAGGGATTAGTAACCATCAACGTTGATTATAGAATGGAATATAAGATTGAGTATCTATCATTGCATGTATAATTGAGAACATTTATCTAACTCTTTCATACAGGGATAAGTGTCACATAAAAGATATACGAAGTAATGAATAGTGACAAAGATAATTAATCTGATCAGCATAACTTAGCCACATAATAAATATGATAAGCACCTCAATTAGATATTCTAGCAAGTCATTAGCATGGTATTAGAATGAATTACAAGAATATTTCCTAAGTTATTCTCAACTATATAGTCTAGCATTATCATAGTTAGTGCAAGCATACTTAGCAATCATTGTGAGACAAGACTACGCCCATGCATAGTGATATTAGCAAGGAATATGAGAAACATAGCAATCAGTCCCCTGTAATAATGTTGTTCTGCCAGCCCAATACACGAGAGGGGGACTATATAAGAATCAATGAAGCTGTCACTATCACGAACTACCCCACGATCTGGCATATGGGGTACAATCGCAGATAAATACGGTATAAGCACCACGCCTACACAATATCTATCATTTACCCATGGATCCAATGGATAAATGCTATACGATCCTAAACATGTATATAGATCCAATCAAACTAAGCCAAGTATATAACTATGATAAACTAAGAACAATATAATCTTGAATATAAACAAGTAGAGCAAAGTCATAAGCAATATATTGAAGTAGAACAAAGTCATATTCATAATATCGAAGAACAAAGATGAACAATTAGAAGAACAAGTAGAGAATTACCATGAATCCTCTTGACAGATCCAGAAACCAATCGAAGATTGACTCGTTCTAGTTCTAATCCTATGTAGCTATGCTAATCTAGATGTCTAATTGATGTGGTGGCTCTAGGCTTGATCAGAGGCTTCTTCTCCCTTGAAGAATAATGAATTAGGGTTGAGAGGCTCTCTTCTCTAGGGGCCAGGGGGTCTTGTTTTATAGTCCCTTCAAGTGAATATGGGCTGTCGGATCAAACCGACATTGATTGAACGGTTATCCTTGATCCTTTAGGTCGGTGGAGCTTATTCCCGAAAGAGAGTCCTGATTGGACTCCAGAGGTGGGCGGGCGCCCAGGGCCAGGCCCTGTTTCGCCTCCGCTTCGTTCTCGTGGCTTCTGTAGTCTTCTAGATGTAAGATAATTGCACGGCACGTTGATATCTCTATATAATCTCGACGTGTGGGCCTTTCTTCCGTATTTCCTGATAACCCTCTACAGAAATAGACAAACACCAAATCTCGTGGAATTCTGTCAGATAAAACCCTAGGTTTGGATGTTGATTTCATTTGGATCATTTTCTTTGTTGATTTGATAATTAAATTTGATACTTAAGGACCATCAACAAACTCCCCCAAGCTTACCTCTTGCTCGTCCCTGAGCAAGGATAATCTCAGTGATGGATCAGAAGTTGTTGTAATGCCTTTAAAAATTGACGGTACACATGCTTTTAAATAAGATTTCATCTCTGAGTTAGAGTAAACCGTCAAGACTTAAAACTTATTCATTTTACCTTTCACCATGGGACTTGTAACCGTCACTTCCGTCTTGAGTAGTTAAAAGATAGAACAGTCTAGTCAAGTGCCATGTCTCTTATGCTTGATCAGCTATAGCTCTGGAGTTTTTGCAGATTTTCAAATAAAACTCAGAGATTCCTTATACGACTCTCTCAGATCTCTCTTTTGTGGTATTTCTAGATCCTTACCAAGGCAGTGATGGTATATGCCTTCTCTCAAAGTATGTGGTATTTATGGTATAAGGCATAGTGATATTGCCTTCTCTCTCACCCTACTCTAATAAGGCTTTTGATATCTGGAGCTCATAGGTGTGAGATAAAATATACATACTTACAAGACATTTATTGCATAGTCAAACCATGGATCCAAAGAAACAAGTCAATAAGTCAAATCAAGATGTGCATGTGTGGCGAATGAATGGTATATGGTGATGATGGTGATAACAATGGTGAAAGTCTAATTCTACTTTTGCTCTTTTGAGGGGATATATACCTTCCTTTCTCTTTTGAAACTTTGAAACTTTGAGGAGAATGAGATGCTCTTCTTTTTCTTTTCTCTCAGGTGGGCATCTTGTACCCCTAATTCTACTGTCGGACACTTGTCTATTTTTACCTCTCGTCTCACTTTTTCTTTTCTTTCGAGGTTCCGGGCACTTGCCCCTCTTTATTTCCTCGTATCTCTTTTTTAGAGCACTCATCTCATGAGATAATATAGCAAGTGGTAATAACCAAGATAACTTGAGCATTTATTTCACAAGAGAAAAACAGAAATGTTTTTAGCTATTCTCTCCTGGATTAGGAGTAGAATATTTTTGGATGGTTCTGGAGATAGAAATGGGTGGATATATGTGGATGGTACTTCCGGAGTAGAAGCAACATGTATGAGTGAACGTGCAAGTGAATCTTGATTTAACCACATGACAAGCTCCTAAGGGTCTACACAGCTTGACCACACTCAATGCTCATAAGCAGTAAGTAAATGTGTGGCTCAAAGTCTAGCAAGCATGTATATATAGCTGTGGTAGGAATTTAAACTCTCATCATACATGAACTCATCATGCAATATTTTAAAGATTTTTCAAAGATAAAATTCTCCAGAATTCTAGCATCTCTAGGAACAGATAAATAGCAGCTCAACCTTCCCATATCATATCCGTTAACAACTTAGACTTCAGATCAAGTTTTCTTCCCACAAGTTTAGGTTTAGAGCAAGCTTTAAATTATAACAGTTATGTCTAAACTTAAGAGAGAACTCTAATTTTAAAATTAGGCAGAGCAACTATTCATCATATCCATGCTAGAGTTTTATTATTAAGATCTAGTTTAGCATAGCCACTTTATTTATTTATTAAACAAGTAAGCAAAAGACATATATTTATATATAAGCACAAAATCTTTATTTGGTTTTTCATAGTTATTTTAATAAGTATAAAGATAGATAGAGATACTTCGCGGGATAAATGGGGGTGCTCTCCCCCAAGCTGAATTTTGATGTAATTTCTTCTGATGTAGCTAGCAGGTGGCAGAGGTGTATTTGAAAGTCGGCAGTATCCTGACAGCAATTAGAATGTCCTCCGTCTGCTAGTCTTCTTGATTCTTAAATTCTGTGGGGCTCAAATAGACAACAAAGCTTTGTGGAACTGATTAGGTGTTAGCATAAATATCTAGCCTTTATCATGTTGAGCCTCCTCAATAAATGTTACTCTCTATTTTTATATTTTCATTTTATAAAGCAGAAAAGAAATATTTATTTTATTTTTATGCCACCATAGTGAATGTACTTATGGGTTTTATGCCACTTGTATACTCACATAGGGCTTACTATTTTTTAACATTTTTATTTTCTTTTTAGGATAGTATGAACATAATTAACTAAGTAAACTATTTTAAATAATTAAAAGGGAAAAGATAACTACCAAGTTTACCTCTTGGCAAGGCGTTCGGTGTTTTTAAGTCCTCCGAATAGGACTCTCCGTTTTCTCAGTTGTCCTGGGGTTCGTTGGGTGGCAGAGTCGGTACTTCCGGCAGCGCCTCTTCTTCATGTATAGTTATCTTCTCTCTCCACACCTGACTCGGTGCTACGGTGTCCTCAGGATAATCTTGTTCAAGCTGTATGTCTTCAGACCTTACAACTTCTCCTTCGTAGTCTGCCCATCCATCCTTGATGATTTGCCTCTTCTGGTTACGGTTGTGTCGTCTTCTTCTTGTCCTGACCTGCTTAGAATCTTCAACGATATAGTTAGGGTCAGTAAAATAGCGGCGTACCTTCTATGAGGGGAAGTGCATATGGACTTTTCCAGTTCCAATGTAGATGATTGCTTTAACGGTGCTGAGGAACGGTCTTCCAAGGATGATGGGTGGATCGTATTCATCTTCTCCCATGTCAATAACCTGAAAGTCTATGTAGACAAAATGATCGTCTATTTTGACAGGGACATCAGTTACTATTCCTTTAACTTCTCGAAACGTCTGATCTGCCATCTGGAGCTGAATGTATATTGGTTTTAAGGGCATGGTTCCGAACACGAGCCGATAGGTGACTGCGACCATTATGTTGACGCCTGATCCGGTGTCGAAAAATGTCTTGTCGAAGCTGTAACCATTTATGGAGCAATAGATGCTTGGCATTCTTGGGTCGTCCTTCTTGGTCAGAAACAGTGACTTAAGTCGATGATCTTGACCTCCATGAACTGCAGTGACCATCTTAGCTGACTCGGTCCACACTTGCTTGTTCCTGTTCCTCCTGTTGGTCCTCTTCCTTGGTTCATGTCAGGATTGCTCTGGGATTTGTGTAGTCTTGTTCTTGAAGGAAAACGTCTCCTTCCTCCCTTTGATGTAGAAACTGATCTTGGCAGCACTAGCATAGATGACAGCTCCCGAGGTGTTTAAGAATGGCCTCCCTAAGATGATGGGTGCTCTCTCATCATTACCGGTCTCTATCACTACGAAGTCTACTAGGCGTACAAGGTACCAACTCGGACACAAAGGTTCTTCAATATTCCTTTTTGAAAACTTAACGCCTGATCTACAAACTGCAAACACATGGTTGTTTCTGATAAAAGATATGTAAAGAATTTTTCATAGAGTACCCTGGGCATAATGTTGACACTGGAGCCAAAGTCGCAGAGTGCTTCTGGGAAGTCCACCATGCCGATGGAGATCGGGATGACAGGGCGTCATGGATCGCCTCTCTTGACCGGCAGAAGGTCAGTAGTAACTTCAGTGACGGGGTTACTCCAGTAGTTACCTGCATCAAACATGTCTACAAGATTTGCAGATTCTAATCCTTCCGGTTGTGATGGTATACCGGGGTTAGTAGCAGGAACAGCAATAGCTATTTGATTTAACTGAGATTCAATCATTTTATTAAAGCTAATCTGGTTCTTGATGGTAGTAGAAAAATTATCCATTCTACTATTTATATTTTCTAGCATTTTATCATTAGATGCCAATTTCTTAGATAGGTTATCCATTAGCTTTCTTTGATTAGACACTAACTCTCTCAAAGGTGGAAAATTATTATTATTGTTGTAAGAATTGTTACCTTGATAATTACCTGAGTAGTTAGGCCTCTGTTGATTCCAACCTTGATTTTTTTGAGGACGGTTGTAGTAGTAGTAGTAGTTGTTGATGTAGTTCACATCCTCAAGCATCGCAGGACAGTGATTGCCTGAGTGTCTAGTATCTCCACACTCCTCACAAGTCATGTGAGAGTCGTAGATGTGCATAACTTCTTTCTTATCTCCAGCTCTATCATCGAGCTTCTTCATGAGCAGGTCTAGCTTTGCAGACAACATGTCTACCTCCTTGAGCTGATGCATACCTCCACCTTTCTTGCGTGTCTGAGTCCTCTCTTCATTCCAGCCTTGATTGGACGCCATCTTCTCCACAAGAGCTGTGGCTTGTGATATGGTAAGTGATAGGAATGTTCCTCCAGCTGCAGCATCCAAGGTTTCTCGGGCACTGTTGACGAGCCCATGATAAAACGTCTGCATCAATAGCCAACTCTCCATTCCATGATGGGGACATTCTAGGATGTAGTCTTGGAAGCGCTCCCATGCTTCTAGAACGGATTCATCATTTTGTTGCTGAAAACTTGTAATTTTCCCACGGAGAGCATTGGTCTTGCCCATGGGAAAGAATTTAGCCAGAAAGTTCGTGGAGCAGAGTGCCCACGTAGTATTTTTCTCCTTTGTAGCGTAGAACCATTGCTTCGCTCTTCCTAACAGTGAGAATGGGAAGAAGCGAAGTAGTATAGCGTCTTTGGGAACTCCTGATATGGTAAATGTGCTGCAAATCTCAAGAAAGTGTTGGAGATGAGCACTAGCATCTTCGTGTGCCTTCCCACAGAACTGGTTGGATTGCACCATGTTGATAAGTCCAGGCTTGAGCTCAAAGTTGTTGTCGATCTCTGCAGCAGGTCCAGTGCGGATGTTGCCCGTAGTGGGAGTTGAGAACTCACGTATCGATTTGTTCGCCATGGCTTCAAATTATAAAGACACGTTTCGGTGATCTTCTTGATTGGATGAAGCTTCTTGCTGAAGTGTTGATGATCTCTTCTTGAGCTTGGCTCTTGTTTTTCTGAATAATGCTTCGGGATTGTCAACAAAATTTCCTCGAAGATGTCTTCTATTCATACATTACCCTGCATAAGATAAAATAGAAAAATATCGGGCTACAACTGTATGAGAGAATTGATAAACTCAATCATATTAGTGATGCGAATGATGACTCTAGATCCTATATCCATTCCTAATTAGTAATCAACCTTCCCCGGCAACGGCGCCAAAAATGCTTGTTGGGTGTTCTTAACATCATTACCAAAAGTAGACTTAGTTTTCTAATTCTGATAACGGTGCCAAAAATGCCAAACCTATCCCTCATGTCACTTAAGCCAAGTTGTCATCCCCAGCATGGCATGAGAGACGCGGTATTGAAATATGCAATTGCTCATCTAAATAAATAACAAATGGGATCTGCAAGCGCACAGATTAATACCGATGTAGCATTTTAACAGGGAAGTATTCCAGGTATCGTTATTTATATTTTTACCACTGGGAAGGGATTAGTAACCATCAAAATTGATTATAGAATGGAATATAAGATTGAGTATCTATCATTGCATGTATAATTGAGAACATTTATCTAACTCTTTCATACAGGGATAAGTGTCACATAAGAGATATATGAAGTAATGAATAGTGACAAAGATAATTAATCCGATCAGCATAACTTAGCCACATAATAAATATGATAAGCACCTCAATTAGATATTCTAGCAAGTCATTAGCATGGTATTGGAACGAATTACAAGAATATTTCCTAAGTTATTCTCAACTATATAGTCTAGCATTATCATAGTTAGTGCAAGCATACTTAGCAATCATTGTGAGACAAGACTACGTCCATGCACAGTGATATTAGCAAGGAATATGAGAAACATAGGAATCACTCCCCTATAATAATGTTGCTGTTGACACCGTTTTTGGGCACGTGTCCATGATTGGTGAAGTATAGGACGGCAAGATAAGACGGTGGTGTTTGATTTACAGGATGAGTTGCCGATGAAGGTGGTTGCCGATGGAGGAAGGGTTGGACGTGACTAAGTCCATAGGTGATGATGTGTCTGTGCCGATGGTTACGACAGGGGAGTCTGCCGATGGCTATGTCAAGGGAGTCTGCCGATGATATGGAGGGAGAGTCTGGAAGCTGCCGATCGGTTTGTGGAGGTGTCCCAGTTTGTCACGGGGGAGTAGTTTTATGTTTTCCTTAGTTATTTAAATCGTTTTGTATACGGATTCTGTGTAATTTATAATTCGAGTTCTAGTTGTATCTGGTTGTAGCTCTTCGAGCAGGGTATAAATATGGACCTTAGGGCTTTGTAATATCTATCAATCAATCAAACACACATCTTTACTCATATTCCAAGCATCTACTTTTTCGACGACTTCGTCATACTTTTTCCTTTTCACTACGAGTTCTTAGGAATTCGTCGACTTAAGCTCGGCGTGTTCTCAAGTTTCGCGTGAATACCTCTTGGCCATGACATCCGGGCGCATCGCTGTTGTCGGGACCAAAGTATTCGAGTTACCACCTTTGCCGATAGTAAGGTCAAATCGGCTGGCATGCCTTAACGTTTAAATCGGCTATTAGCCCTTTGTGTTTGCAGATCAGCTTTTGCATCAACACATCTTTTGGCACGCCTAGTGGGACCAGATTCAAGATCAAGATCAACATGTCGACTTTTGAGTTTGATCAGGAGAACGTCATCCCCTTGACGGAAGCCAATCTCAAGGATGAGCAGAAGCAAGCTATTGCTAAAGCCATGGAGGATTACAAGCAGCAATGCCTGAGGTCCTTCAGCATGAATAGGAGCGGCGAGGTGATCCAGAAGGATGCACTGCCGGCACCTCGGCAGGTTACTTTTGAAGCCAATCCTGGTAAACTTCAAGAGATGGTGGACAGCGCTATTAACCGTGCTTTGATCAACCAAGCTGGTGTGCTGTCCAATACGGTGTTCAACACCGTAGCTAGAACTTTCAAGGAAGGACAATTACCACCAGATTATGTGGGCCCCTCTCATCATCAGCCAGGATCACCGGTGGTTACAGCTCCATCGGCTGCTGTAGCCGCTGCGGGCACGGAAATTCCTGTTCCTCCAAGCACGTTAGGAGTCACTAATTCCCAATCTACGCCGATGACACCTAATCCACCGAGTTCAGATGAGCAGATCAAGCTTGCTACAGATCTATTGGCATTGGCAATGTCAGGACCAGTTCCTCCCAACTGGTGGGGTTATGGTATGCCCTCGGAATACTTGAAGACACCTGGCACATCTCAGGCGACCGATGTGAGAGGCAAGGCTCCTATGGCATCAGCACCCCCAAACATGCCGATGAATCAGAGTCCCCAGTATACTACAACTACTACTGCAAGACCTTACACTGGGAATTCTCAAGCTCCAACGTTCCAGATGCCTAACGCATCGGCAGACTCAATGCTGATGCAACAGAGGTTTATGACTCAACCTGGGTATGTCAGTTCGATGATGATGCCCAATTACCAGTCATCGGCAGGACCTATGCCGATGAATGCTAATAATGGATGGCTTGGACAGCAATTTTTTCCGCAAACGCCCCAACAGAGTCATCAGGCTACAGGGTTCCGGCAAGGCGAGATCTATCCTAGGTTTCAGAATCAGGGGATTCCCAACCAGCCAATGAATCTTAGATAACAGATTGGCGGGCAACAGCTTGGTGGCCCACAGATTGGAGGCCTGATGATCAACCCGATATTCCATGCAGACCGTGCGCCGCATCGACACGTGGAAGCTTACCAGCAGGCGCCCGATCCGCAACCGCCTCATCGGCAAGATGCCGATGTGTATTGGGCCGATAAGATTGCTGAAGTGATGAGGGACCAATTTGGGATAAAACCCAAAGTCAACACTTACTCTTATCGGACACCGTATCCTCCCGCATATGATTTGATCCCGCTTCCAAATCGGTACAAGGTACCGGATTTTACTAAGTTCTCTGGGCAGGATGACACGTCAACCATGGAGCACGTCAACAGGTTCATCATCCAATGCGGGGAAGCTGGTAACAGGGATGAGTTAAGGGTTCGTTTATTCTCATCATCATTATCTGGATCGGCTTTCACTTGGTTTATATCATTACCTCCCAACTCAGTGATTACCTGGGCCGATCTGGAGAAACAATTCCACAAGTACTTCTTTTCTGGGGTCCATGAGAAGAAGATCACCGATTTGGTCAAGCTGAGGCAACTCAATGATGAATCGGTTGAAAGTTTTGTGCAGAGGATACGGGAGGTCAAGAACAAATGCTATAGCCAAATTCTGGATGATCGGCAGCTAGCCGATTTAGCTTTCTAGGGTTTGTTGCCACACATCAGGGACAAGTATGCATCTCAGGAGTTTGAAAGCTTAAGTCATTTGGTGCAGAGAATTTTTGATCAAGATATCAAGCCTTTCGAGCCCAAGAGAGCATGGAACAAAAAGGTGTCGTTCGTTGACGAAGCAACAAGCTCGGACTCTGATGAAGAACCAGTCATCGGCTTGGCAGAATGGGTGAAAAATAAGAAGCCGATGTCTTGCCCTTTTGGGCACAAGGAACCAGAAAAGTTCGCATTCGACACCACTAAGGCTGATAGGATATTTGACTTTCTACTCCAGGAAGGTCAGATCAAGCTGTCACCTAATCATGTGATCCCATCGGCTGAAGAATTAAAGAGGATGAAATATTGTAAGTGGCACAATGCGACTTCTCATGACACTAATGAGTGCAAGGTTTTCAAACAGCAGCTGCAGTCGGCTATAGAAACTGGAAGGATCAAATTTGACAGCTCCAAGACCCAGAAGCCAATGAAGATTGACCAACATCCTTTCCTGACAATCATGCTAGATGCTAAGGGAAAGGCTAAGGTCTTGACATCAGAAGCGGCTGAAAGAAGTGCATCGGTGGATCCTCAGCATCAAGTCACCACTGCCGATGTGAAGGGAAAAGGTTTAATCCAGGAAAGAGCTAATTCAGGAAGGCCTCCCCGATCTGGCATTGTGATAGCTCACAGGAGGCCTCGAGAGACTTGGCGGCAACGTGAAGACCGATATCGGCACCAGTAAGAGGATCATCGTCGGGAAGAGGAAAGACGCCGACAGGAGTGGAATCGACATAGGGATCACTGGAATTGTCCGTTCTTCATCCATTGCTGGGAAGAGAATATCAAGCTTCCAACTGTCAGAGATTGTCCTGAGTGCAACGGTTATGACCGGTATGACAGGTCCGATCGGTACTATCGTGATAATAATCGGTGATTTGATGGGCTGATTAGGGGAAGAGCATCTGTTCATGATCGGCTGGGGGGCCGGCTCGGTGTGCACGACAGGCTTGGGGATCGTGTTGAATATTTTCCCAGGAACCAGGAAGAACTTGAAGAAATGGCTAATGCACGGGTTCCCGATGAGTTCATATTTTGCAGGGATGCCAACACGTATCGAATGGAATCAAGGGAAAATCATCGTCCCGCGGCAAGGCAACAATAACTTCCTCCATGGTGTCCAGAGGGGTTGACCAGGACTCAGAAGAGAAGACTGCAGCGCGAAAGACGAGAAGAGTTGAACAAGGGGGAGAACTCTGGACAGTCTGGGGATCAGCAACAACCAGATCCTAAGGGGAAAGGTCCATCGGCAGATGTCAACATGGTCTTTATGTTGCCAATGGAGTTCGTCGCGCCATCCAGTGATGATGAGGTAGAATTCTCCGACCAAATAGCTCAACTGGCTCTGGATCCAATGACAACTATTTTCGAGAAGCCTGCCGATGATGAAAGGCAACATCTTAAGGCTCTGTTTGTCAAAGGAAGGGTTGATGGTCAGCCGATGACTAAGATTTTAGTTGATGGTGGGGCTGCTATCAACATCATGCCGTATGCAGTGTATCAGAAGCTTGGAAAAGGAGATCAGGACCTGACCAAGACCGATATGATGCTCAAAGACTTTGAAGGGAATGTGTCTCCAGACAAGGGGCGATATGCGTAGAGTTGACCATCGGCAGTAAAACCTTGCCGACAACCTTCTTCGTTATCAGTGGAAAGGGTGCTTACAATTTACTGTTGGGAAGAGATTGGATTCATGCAAATTGTTGCATCCCGTCTACAATGCACCAATGCTTGGTCCAGTGGGTAGGTGACAAGATTGAGGTTGTCCCAGGAGATTCTTCTTATGTCATCGCATCGGCAGAGGCAGACACCTATGAAAGGACTAGGTGTATTTCAGGAGAAGCTTGGGAAAAGGATTTTCTCAAGGTTGCCGATTATGAAATTCCACCGATCCAAGCAGTCGATTCTGAAGATGGTTTTTAATGGATAGGTTCGCCGATGATGGAAAATTAGGCCAGGGGTTCACATCGGCCGATGATTTGGTAGAAGTAGATATAGGTAGTGGTGATAAACCTAGACCTACTTTTATTAGTGCTAAGTTAAGTCCTGAGTGTAAGCAGCAATTGACTGATTTGTTAAAGGAATATAAAGATTGCTTTGCTTGGGATTATACTGAGATGCCTGGTTTGGATCGATCGATTGTTGAACATCGGTTGCCTATCAAGTCTGGATTTCAGCCACATCAGCAGCCAGCTCGCCGATGTAATCCTAATATTCTTCCTGACATCAAGGCCGAAATAACTAAACTTATTGAAGCCAAATTTATTCGGCAGTGTCAGTATGCCGAGTGGATTTCCAATGTTGTTCCGGTTTACAAGAAGAACGGGAAACTTCGGGTCTGCATTGATTTTAGGAATCTTAACAGAGCTACACCGATGGATGGCTACCCAATGCCAGTTGCCGATCTGCTAGTTGATGCTGTAGCTGGGCATCGGATCATTAGCTTTATGGATGACAATGCAGGGTACAGTCAAATATTCATGGCGAAAGAGGATATTCCAAAGACTGCATTTAGATGTCCTGGTCATGTCGGGTTATTTGAATGGACAGTCATGACCTTTGGCTTGAAAAATGCTGGTGCTACTTATCAAAGGGCCATGAATTTCATATTCCACGAGTTCATCGGTAAGCTGGTGGAAATTTATATTGATGATGTGGTGGTTAAGTCTGGGGACTTCACAAAACATCTTGCCGATCTACGAAAGGTGTTGGAGTGCACGAGGAAGCATGGTTTGAAGATGAATCCCAATAAGTGTGCATTTGGCGTATCGGCAGGGCAGTTTCTTGGTTTCATGGTGCATCAAAGGGGGATTGAAATCAGTCGAAGATCTATTGAGGCTATCAACAAAATAGTTGCCCCTGCCAACAAGACTAAGCTCCAGTCCTTGATCGGCAAGGTAAATTTTATCAGGAGATTTATATCTAATTTGTCTGGTAAAATTCGTGCTTTCAGTCCTCTTCTTAAACTAAAGCCGATCAAGAATTTGTCTGGGGGAAAGAACAGCAGTTGGCTCTGGATGAAATCAAGAATTATTTAGTGAATCCTCCAGTTCTAATTCCACCCCAGCAAGGGAAACCCTTCAGATTGTATTTGTCTACCGATGGGATGGTCATCGGTTCGGCTTTAATTCAAGAATTTGAAGGGAAAGAGCGTGTAATATATTACTTAAGCAGGAGGTTGATTGATTCTGAGACCAGGTATTCGGCTATTGAGAAACTATGCTTGTGCCTGTATTTCTCTTGTATCAAGTTAAGACACTACTTGCTATCGGCCGAATGCACTGTTATTTGCAAGGATGATGTGGTCCGGTACATGCTATCTATGCCGATTATGAGTGGCAGGATCGGTAAATGGATTTTGGCACTGTTGGAATTTGATCTGCGTTATGAATCGGCTAAGGCAGTTAAGGGACAGGTTATGGCCAATTTTGTAACTCAACATTGCGGTGAAGTGGAGGCTTTGGAAATTGTACCTTAGACACTCTTCTTTGATGGATCCACATGTGACCGGGGGGCAGGGATCGGCATAGTATTGATTTCCCCTCGGGGAAGGAAATATGAGTTTTCCTTACCGATTGTTGCCACGTCGACGAACAATCAGGCTGAGTATCAAGCTTTGATAAAGGGATTAGAGTTATTGAGAGAAGTTCATGTTGATGCTGTTGAAGTCTTTGGGGATTCTATGCTGGTTATAAATCAATTGGCGGGGAGCTATGAATGCCGAAGCGAAGTCCTCGTAACTTATTACGAAAGGAGTATGCGATTGTTAAAGGAATTTAAAGATTTCCGATTAGAGCATGTTCCTCGATTGCATAATGAAGAGGCCAATCGGTTGGCTCAGCATGCCTCGGGATATCAGCCTATGATTAATGCAATATCGACAATTGGTGTCGATGATTGGAGAAAAGAAATCATTGATTATTTGAAAGATCCATCTAAGAAAGTCGAAAGACGAGTTCGGTTTCAAGCCACCAAGTATGTGCTCCTCGAAGATGAATTGTATTACCGAACTATTGATGGGATTCTTCTCCGATGCTTGGGTGATGATGAAGCTAGAAGTTTGATGGGAGAAATCCATGAAGGGGTATGTGGAGCACATCAGTCGGCTTTCAAGATGAAGTGGATGATTAGGAGGAATGGATATTATTGGCCGACTATACTTGAAGATTGCTTTAAGTATTTCAAAGGGTGTCAAGGATGTCAAAAATTTGTTATTATTCAAAGGGCGCCTGCATCGGCTACGAATCCTATTATAAAGCCTTGGCCGTTCTGAGGATGGGCTATCGATTTGATCGGCTAGATTTATCCACCATCTAGCAAAGGGCATAAGTTTATTCTAGTTGCCACCGATTATTTCACCAAGTGGGTTGAAGCTATTCCTTTGAAGAAAGTCACATCGGCCAATATAATTGATTTTGTGAAAGAGCATATTATTTACCGATTTGGGATTCCTCAAACAATTACTACCGATCAAGGCACTATGTTTACATCAGGGGAGTTTGATGAATTCGCAATCGGTATGGGGATTAAAGTGTTGAATTCTTCTCCTTACTATGCTCAAGCCAATGGGCAGGCCGAGGCGTCTAACAAAGGAATTATTAAGCTTATTAAACGGAAGATTGAAGAAAATCATAGAAGGTGGCACGCGTTGTTAAATGAGGCTTTATGGTCATACCGGATGGCTTGTCATGGATCAACCAAGGTTTCACCCTATCAATTGGTGTATGGGCATGATGCAGTATTACCTTTGGAGATTAAGGCTGGGTCTAGGCGATTATCTTTTCAAGATCAGTTGGCTGCCGATGATTATGCTACTTTGATGACAGACGAGTTGGATGATCTAATAGGGCATCGGCTGAGGGCTTTGATGAGTATAGAAGAGAATAAGAAAAGAGTTGCCAGATGGTATGATAAGAAGGTAAAGGCTAAAGAATTTGCCGATGGAGACTTAGTATGGAAGTTGATCTTACCGATCGGGACTAAAAGTTCAAAGTTTGGGAAGTGGTCTCCCAATAGGGAGGGTCCCTATCGGATAAGTCGATCGGCTCCTGGCAATGCCTACATTTTAGAAACTCTTGAAGGAGTTGAATTTCCCAGAGCATTAAATGGAAAATATCTGAAGAAGTATTACCCAAGTATATGGGTCGATGCATACAAGTTTAAATGCCGATAACACTCCTATCGGCTGGATTGAAATGTATGTGGGACCGGGCTTAATGTTTCAAAAGATGCCGATAACAGTCCTATCGGCTAGACTAAATATCAAGAAGGTTGGGAAGTAGAGAGAAGCGAGTATCTTGCTGATGAAGGGCTCACATGTTTAGCAACGCTTGGATGGCCGATATGGCACGCAGGCGGATTTGGTTGGCTGCTTCTATCTCTTTGACGTCCTCATCGGCAGAACCTTCTATCGGCTTCAACTTCTTCTTTTGCTGCAGTGCTTTGTGACCATGGGTATTTCGCTCTTGCTCAAGGAGTTTGATGGTCTCTGGCAGTTGACTCTCTTCCTGTTGGGCTTGGGATAGGGCATCCTCCACTTGCTTGAGTTCTGCAAACAGGGCTTCTCTTTTTGCCGATAGATCAGAGATCTTCTGCTTCAGTACGTCTCCTGAGGACTTCAAGGTGCCGATGTTCTTGTGCTTCTCATCGGTCAGGATCTTTTCTTTCATCATCTCCTCAGAAAGTCGGGTCTGAGCGGCTCTGTCGGCAAGGCGCTGGGCAGCCCTTTGGTACTGCAGTTGACGGCTCTCCAGGTGAGCTGCTTGAAAGAGATCTTCTTCGGCATCGGCAGGGATTTGGCCTCTTAGAGTCTTGAATAAAGCCTTGGCCGGATCGGAATCATTGACTAACTGGGCTGTGTCTTGGTGGAGGAGGGCCGATAATTCTTCCAGCTTTGCCCTGACTTCTACCGATGTAATCCTGACTACATGAGAAGAACTTGCTTCTTCACTCTCGTCTTCGGAGATGTTGACGGCGAAAGAGAACAGGCTATCAGGAGAATCCTGCTCCTGAAAAAGAAATAGAACAAGTTATTCTATAGTCAGGTGTTGACAAATAATGCAAGCAGGGGGATGGATAACTTACTTGTTTTAGGGTGATCTCTCGCCTCTGACTCGCGGATGCCGATGGAGCTACGGGTTGATCGGCCAGAGTTGCCGATGGAACTATATCAGCTGAAAGATTAACATAAATGGTTATAAGGCGGGAAAAATAGTTTCATCAGCGATAATTTTATAAAAGTATGTTACCTTGAGGAAGAGCAGTACTTGTCTGGATGGAAGAGACCATGAATACTATAACAGAACCTGCTGGATCGGTAGTTGGCTCATGCACATCAGCCGATGTTCCTGATGGCTGAGGTACTTCTGGTTGAGACTCTTCTAGTTGGGGTTCTTCCACTTGTGGTGCTTCTTGCATTGGAGGAGGAGATGGCACTAGTTGCATCTGGGCTTCTGGAGAAGAAGGAGAAGATTCTACCGGAATTGGAGATACCGGAGGAGGAGGGGGAGTTGCCACTTTCTGGCGCTTTGTTTGTGCCCTGGTACTCTTGGCACCTTTTCTCTTTTGCTGGCTGGACTGGGGGGCATCGGCACCTTTACCTTTGGTCCTTGCCGATGCACTGGTTTGCTGATACAGAAAGGAGAATTTGTGAGTACTAGTGCGGCAGATGCAAAAGTAAAATTGGTATGAATGAAAAGGTTTGATAGTTACCTTAAAAGCTTGTGCTAGGGTGGAAGCAGCTACCGATGGAGATGTCTGAGTCCTCCTGGTGGTGACTTTTTTGAGGCGTATGCCTTGATGCACGATGGCGGCTAGAGTAGGAGCGTTGTGGCCGATTGAAGAGATTGGACCCGATGCAAACAGGTCAATCGGCTTGCCACTCCTGCTGACCGATGGAGGGGTGTTGTCAACCTGCAAAATGATACAAAAGTAAATCACCGATGGAAGTGAAATCGAGAGAATTGGAACATCGGTTCAAAGATACTTACAGCATCATCAGGGACTTCATACTCAGGATCGATCATACCGCGGTACGAGAGGGCCGATTTGCAGAACAGATGCTCCTTCCATTCTGCCCACCATTGCTTGTATGCCTGAGTGATAAAGGCGGCTGGAACCCACTCTGACAAATCTACATCTGTGTCGGCACTTGACGGCAGTTGGGCTACTCGAATCCATTCAAGGAGGTTGGTGATGGTTTCCCTCGGTTTTATCACATCGGCGTAACAGAGTGCAATCGGCAGCTGGCCGAAAGCTAATTGACGAGCTAATGCCGATGGGTTATAAAATTCATAAGTTTGAGGGGAGGTTTTCCCACTGCCACAGAAATTCACTGGTATAGCTCGGGGAGTGACCAGTGCCATCATCACTTCGTGATCCTTGTCGAGAGCATCATTGAATGGGTTGAAAACCAGGGGGAACATAGTGTCTGGGTCGTCATAGGCCAACCATGCTCGCTCATCTCTGGACAAACCTTCGTACAAAGTTTGGAAGAATCGGCTAACCTGATCTGGATTACCTCCTGTACCAGGCAGAGCTATGACAGCCTCACCAAAGTTTAGGGGAGGACGTGTTGCCGATTCTTCTTCATCCAGTACATAGTCCTCGGCTATATCCCTTGGAAAGCGCTGTGCGAAGAGGTTGAACTCAAGGCGCTTGTGCATGTGGAGGCTGAGCCACATGTTGATGAACCACCAAGGACCTCCCAAGTTACTGATAGACTGGCCGAGTAAGAGTTTCCTGGTTACTTGGTGAAGGAGGTGGTAGGCTGCCCCGAGCAGATATCGGCCGAGAGGGAATCGGCCACCATTGGCCAGGTTTTCTGCTGCTGCTAGGTAGACGGAAGTTGGTCCTGCCGATCGGCTGCAGAACACGAATTTATCTAACCACATGTTCAGGAAGCAAGTCTGCTCTTTTATGTTGACAGGACCTGTTTTGCTGTATTTTTGGATGTACCCCGACCAACCGCCGATGGCACGAGTTTCTACCTTGGCCTTGGGTTTGGTATCGAAGAAATGGGTGCTATCGGCAGAGGATACATCTAGGCCAGTAAGCATGGATACATCGGCAAGTGTAGGAGAAGTAGGGCCGTGGCCAAAGACAAAAGCATTGTTCGTGTCTAACTAGAAATATGATGCAGCTATCAGCAGTGATTCATTTCTATGCATATCAGCAATAGACAACCTAATGCATTGGTCTAGCTTTCTCTCGCCCCACTGGACTTCATTTGAGTTGCTGACCCTCAGGAACCAATCCTTCCACCCCACGGTTGGGCTGGGCCAAGAACGGAAAGTATCCTTCCACAGATCCAAAGAAAAGTTCTCAGCTCTAAAAGGGATCCTGTTGGTTTCTGCGTTAATGAGGTCGGTTGGATCTGGATCCCCTAACGGGCCAAGGCATTGGAGGTGTGGTTGATCGGTGGGGATGACAATTTTGTTGGACAAATCCTAATGGTTTTGAAGGTAAAAGAAAAAACAAAGAAAGAAAAGGGAAATATTCAGTAAAATGGATTGTGGATGAACAGGGGTGTGAGGAAAAGTACAAGAGATGGAGTGAAGAACTGACCTCAGGAACGATGAAGTTGACGGCCATCTTGTCACGAGGAGGATGATCGAGGGCTTCGGAGTTGGTGAAGAAGGGACTTCGTCGGAGATCTTGGAGTTCTTGAACAGCGCCGCCGCCGGGAAAGTGGAGTTGGAGTTGTGGAATGATGTGATGGAGAAGGAGTACCCGAGAAGGAACTATTTATAGGACAAAACGGGCAGGGGCAAATTTGACTTATCTCTTCGCAGTATCCGTGAAATCCGAGGGTACTCAGGCAGATATGGTAACTGTTCGCACGGTAATCAAGGGATTGCGCAGGTGATTTGACAGGAAGCGGTCATTTTCCAGAGATATTTTACTGTGCGGGATATCCTGGTCGGTCCATCGGCAGCGCCTTGTAACGGTCATATTGCCGATGGGTGAATGAAGTGGAGATAGCCATTTGGGGGGATAAGATAAGAACGTCCTGATCGGTCCATCGGCAAATCCTTGTAACGGTAATATTGCCGATGCGCGACTAAAATGGAAATGTCCGTTTGGGAAGTTGAGGATTTCGAGGAATCTGCGGAAGAATCAAATCAGAGTTGTCCAGATTAAGGCTGTCGGTTATCGGGTTGGGAGCATTAATTGCGGAAAGGCATCATTACTGCAGAGAATTTCGGAGCATTAATGATTTTATACTCCGAAATTGGAGGGCATGTGTTGACACCGTTTTTGGGCACGTGTCCATGATTGGTGAAGTATAGGACGGCAAGATAAGACGGTGGTGTTTGATTTACAGGATGAGTTGCCGATGAAGGTGGTTGCCGATGGAGGAAGGGATGGACGTGACTAAGTCTATAGGTGATGATGTGTCTGTGCCGATGGTTACGACAGGGGAGTCTGCCGATGGCTATGTTAAGGGAGTTTGCCGATGATATGGAGGGAGAGTCTGGAAGCTGCCGATCGGTTTGTGGAGGTGTCCCAGTTTGTCACGGGGTAGTAGTTTTATGTTTTTCTTAGTTATTTAAATCGTTTTGTATACGAATTCTATGTAATTTATAATTCGAGTTCTAGTCATATCTGGTTGTAGCTCTTCGAGCAGGGTATAAATATGGACCTTAGGGCTTTGTAATATCTATCAATCAATCAAACACACGTCTTTACTCATATTCCAAGCATCTACTTTTTCGACGACTTCGTCATACTTTTTCCTTTTCACTATGAGTTCTTAGGAATTCGTCGACTTAAGCTCGGTGTGTTCTCAAGTTCCGCGTGAATACCTCTTGGCCGTGACATCCGGGCGCATCGCTGTTGTCGGGACCAAAGTATTCGAGTTACCACCTTTGCCGATAGTAAGGTCAAATCGGCTCGCACGCCTTAACGTTTAAATCGGGTATTAGCCCTTTGTGTTTGCAGATCCGCTTTTGCATCAACAGTTGCTCTGCCAGCCCAATACACGAGAGGGGGACTATATAAGAATCAATGAAGCTCTCACTATCACGAACTACCCCATGATCTGGCATATTGGGTACAATCGCAGATAAATACAGTATAAGCACCACGCCTACACAATATCTATCATTTACCCATGGATCCAATGGATAAATGCTATACGATCCTAAACATGTATATAGATCCAATCTAACTAAGCCAAGTATATAACTATGATAAACTAAGAACAATATAAACTTTAATATAAACAAGTAGTGCAAAGTCATAAGCAATATATTGAAGTAGAAAAAAGTCATATTCATAATATCGAAGAACAAAGATGAACAATTAGAAGAACAATTAGAGAATTACCAAGAGTCCTGATTCCCAAAAGAGAGTCCTGATTGGACTCCAGAGGTGGGCGCGCGCCCTGGTCTCCTGGGCGGGTGCCCAGGGCCAGGCCCCGTTTCACCTCCACTTCGTTCTTGTGGCTTCTGGAGTCTTCTAGATGTAAGATAATTGCGCGACACGTTGATATCTCTATATAATCCCGACGTGTGGGCCTTTCTTCCATATTTCCTGATAACCCCCTGTAGAAATAGACAAACACCAAAACTCGTGGAATTCTGTCAGATAAAACCCTAAGTCTGGATGTTGATTTCATTTGGATCCTTTTCTTTGTTTATTTGATAATTAAATTTGATACTTAAGGACCGTCAACACACGTTCACTCATACATGCTGCTTCTACACCGAAAGTACGCATCCACATACATCCACTCATTTCCATCTCCGGATTCACCCAAAATTATTCTACTCCTATCCAGAAGAGAATAGCAAAAAACATTATCCTATCCCTGTTATTCCCTTTGAAATAAATGCTCGAGATATTTTGGTTACTACCACTTGCTACATTATTCCCGGAAGGTGAGTGCTCTAAAAAAAGTGAATACAAGGAAATAAAAAGGGGCAAGTGCCCGAAACCTCGAAGAAAAGAAAAAGTGAGACGAGAGGTAAAAATAGACAAGTGTCCGATAGTAGAATTAGGGGTACAAGATAACCATCTAAGAGAAAAAAAAAGAAAATATAGAGCATCTCATTCTCCTCAAAAGCTTCAAAGTGCAAGAAAGGTGTCGGTGTTTTCCCCCGGGGGGTCACACCAACAAGTAAAACTTGTGTGCGTGCTCCCCTTTCCAGATGGTGATGCAAGAAAAGACACAAAGATTTATCCTGGTTCGGGCATGAGAAGGCCCTACGTCCAGCGGGGGGGGAGTGTTTGTATTATCTTGCACCTAAGTGCTTGTACAGGGGTGAATACAAGTCGGTATGGATAGAGGGATGAAGAACGAGTATGGTTGCTCTTTTGCGTATGTGTTGTGTTGTGTATCTGCTCCTGAGCTTCCCCTTTTATAGTTCCAAGGGGAGGTCTAGGTTACATGCATAGGTGACAGAGTAGGGGTCGATAGGGGTGTGGCGCGCTGACCTACTCGAGGCCTCCGTATCGGCGTGGCCTCGAACCGTCTTGTCTTGGTACCTTGGTGATGATCACGCGTGCCCCTGAATCCTGCTCCTACGCGCCGTCCTGGACCGGTTTATCCGTTGCATGCTTGTACGTCGTGGTTGCAGCTGCGTCGGAGTGGTTGAGGTGCTGTCATTCGTCGCCCGACCCTTCCCCCGGAAGGAGCACGCCTGCTCGAGGGTCCGGTGCCGTACAAAGCCTTACTGAGCAGGGCGCTGACTTTGGGCGTCTCGAGGGGGTCCTGACGGGATGATCCGACCACCTCGCTGCACCCTGGCGTATTCTGGCCCGTTTGGCGGGCAAGGCTGCAAAAAAGAACGATGGGACGGGTGCTTGTTCCCCTATCACGCTTCCCATGACTGACGGGTTAGGTGAGAACGCAGCAGGCGCATTAAATGCCCTGGTTCCTGTGCCCGCGCCAGGCGACGGGCAGCGTCCTTGCGTCGAGGCCTTTCGATTCGTACGAGCCTATTCCCGTATTCGACGGTCACCGCTTGATCGAGCCCCGGCTAGTTCGCACGACGCTCTTTCCATGTTCGAGGCTATGACGTCGATACTCGCGTATGCGACTGGGGGGCGTCCAGTCGGGGACCTCGACTTACGTACGGATGCTCTCGTTATGTGCATCAGTTAGGGTACCCCTTACTGATACCCTCGACAAAAGGTATGTATCCTCTCAAAAGAGCAAAAGTAGAATTAGACTTTCACCATTGTTTTCACCATCATCACCATACACCATTCATTCGCCACACATGCACATCTTGATATTGACTTATTGACTTGTTTCTCTGTATCCATGGTTTGATTATGCAATAAATGTCTTGTAAGTATGTATACTTTATCTCCCACCTATGAGCTCTAGATATCAAAGCCTTATTAGAGTAGGATGAGAGAGAAGGCAATGTCACTATTCCTCATACCACAAATACCACATACTTTGAGAGAAGGCATATACCATCACTGCCTTGGTAAGAATCCAAAAATACCACAAAAGAGAGAATTGAGAGAGTCATACAAGGAATCTCTGAGCTTTATTTTGAAAATCTGCAAAAACTCTAGAGCAATAGTTGATCAAAGAACAAGAGACATGGCGCTTGACTTGACCATTCTATCTTTTAACTGCTCAAGACATAAGTGACGGTTGCAAGCCCCATGGTGAAAGGTAAAATGAGTAAGTTTTAAGTCTTAACAGTTTACTCTAACTTAGAGATAAGACCTTGTTTGAAAGCATGTGTACCGTCAACTTTCTAAGGCATTGGAGCAATTTATGATCCATCACTAAGTCTATCCTTGCTTAGGGACAAGCAAGAGGTAAGCCTGGAGGAGTTTGTTGACGGTCCTTAAGTATCAAATTTAATCATCAAATAAATAAAGAAAACGATCCAAATGCAACCAACACCCAGACTTAGGGTTTTGTTTGACAGAATTCCACGAGTTTTGGTGTTTGTCTATTTCTGTAGGGGGTTATCAGGAAATGTGGAGGAAAGGCCCACACGTCGGGTTTACATAGAGATATTAACATGTGTGGCAATTTTCTATCATCTAGAAGACTCCAGAAGCCACGGAAACAAATGGGAGGCCGAGCGGGCCTGAGGCAGGGCACCCACCCTCCCCCCTAGGGCGCCCGCCCTACTACAGGAACCAATCAGGCTCCGCCTCGAGGATTATGCTCCACCGCCTTTGAGGATCAAGGAAAACAATGTGATTAAGGTCAGTTTGATCCGACGGCCCACGTTCATTTGAGAGGGCTATATAAGCAGGGCCCCTGGCCCCTGGAGGAGGCATCCGTATTCATTATTCATAAACAGAGCAAAAGCTAGGGTTTGGAGATGAGAGCTCTCCTCTCTTCTCTAAACTAGAGTAGATCTAGATAGTAGCGAGATGGAGAGTGAGGGAGGATTGGAGGAGAGGCCGGCCTGTCGGTTCTTCCTCCGGTTGTACTTCGCCATGATCAAGCTCTAATCAAGCTTGCTCATGGGATGACCTTGGTAATCTACTTCTATTTCATTATGCAATTACTATCCATGTATGATCTAGTTTGCAACTCTTTCGAGTACTTTAATCTATAGGACCCTATATGTTAGAGTTGTAGTATAGGTGTAAGCGTGGTGCTTAGACCTAGATTACTTGTGGATATCCCCTGTCTAGCTGGATCGTGTGGTAGGCCACGTAGGTGACAGCTACGTTGGTCCTCTGTAGTCCACCTCCCGTTAACAGAACTGGTAGGGTTTATCGGCCTATGTATAAGCATCCTTTGTGGTGTATTCTTATCACGTGCTTCATCCCAGACATAGACATACCCCTTTGAAGTAGAGAAACCCTAGTTATCCTCTCTATTCTCCTACCATCGCCCATATACTAGATTGCTCTACTCTCTATTCCCATATTATCACCCATTGTTATGTTACCTTTAATATTGTTCTTATTCAATTCTACCATCTTTCCTATTTACACCTACCTATCTATCTAGGTTAAGTTAGAGCATAGATCAGTTCTCCCGTTTCCCTGTGGAAACGATAAAACCTTTAATCGGGTAAAAGCTACAATGGTATCTGTGCGCTTGCAGATTTATCTGTGTGTGTATAAATACCACCGTACACTCTAGCGCCATGCTGGGGATGACAACCTAGTATTCAAGTGGTGTTAGCAAGTGTCAACAGTTAGCAAGGACCTATCTAAGGCCTTTTTTGTGAGCGTTTTGTCCTTCGTGCTTTTTGTACCGCAAGCTCGGCTCATGTTTTTTATTGACTCTTCTTCTTATGCTATCTTCCTAGGATCTGAAAGAAACTTCCTGGATGAAATCTGGGTTATTCACGCGACTAAAGGCGGTTGGAACAGGTTCCCATCCTCGAGCACAAGCTCCTCGAGTCCCAGGAGAGACTGCTCAAATCACGGAAGATGGAGCTTCAAGCCCTGGAAGAGAAGCAGGAGAAGTAGAAAGCCTTAGGCGAGGCTTGGGGAACCTTGGCGGATATGAATGGGAAGATCTATCGTGTGTAGAATGACATGTAGATTGCCAAGGAGGCCGCAGCGAAGGCTCGAGAGGTGGCTGCCCAGGCTAAGAAGGAAACTGCTAAGGCCGAGGAGGACAAGAAGGCGGCAGAGGATAACATGGTCGTGCTCACTGAGCACATCAGGAAGCTCGAGGCTGACCTAGCCTCCGCCAAGGAAAGCTATGCCGGGGTAAAGGCCCTTATACTAAATCATGCAATCACACAAGGTGCCGTGGAAGAGAATGAGAAGAAGGCCTGTGAGGAGCTCGAGAAGGAGAAGACCCACTCCCATAGCCTATGTGACGATGTCGAACGTCTGAAGAAAGTGATACAGGAGAAGGAGGAGGCCATCCTCCTGTTAGGGAAACTGATTGAGGACCTGTGGTTCAAGAAGACGGAGGTGGTCCGCTCGTTCAAGAAGATCGAGAAGGATAACACTGACTTAGTTGGTGAAAACACGACCCTCTATGAGCATGTCTGTGGTAAGTGCCTATTCTTTATGCTTGTTCTTCTGACGTATTTGTTTTTTGGTGACTCACTTTCTCGCTGGTTTCTTCAGAGCTTAAGGACGATCTGCTTGGAGCGCATACCACCTCCCAGACTCTCAAGGTTGCACTCGAGGGGGAGGTTGCGTTGACCGGTTGGCTTAGGACCATGATCAATGATCTATTGACCTCTTGGGAGCTCAAGCCCACAAACGAGGCGGGGGAGATGGCTTGGGGCGACGCCCTTGTCGACCAGCTATGCTACCTAGGCACGGCTATGAGGGACCGAGTCCGGGACGCCCTCCATATCGGTGTGAAGCGAGCTATGGCGGTCGTGTTCTCTGGCTTCTCCTAGGACATGGAGGTGGTGTCCCATGGCTTCATCATCGACATCACTAAGACCGATGCTGAAAACAAGGAGAGGCTCCATGCTCTCATCGATGATGTTGAGGGCCCTGGTGAAAGGTTAGCTACGTTGTTTGAGCCAGAGGTGCTCCCCCCGAGGCTGGCGCAGGTGGTGACGAAGGAGATAAGGATGGAGATGGCGGCAGTGATGACCAAGGCCTGTGAGCCTTATCTGGGTACCTAGACCCAATGTAATAAGTTAGTTTGTTGCTACTTGATAACACTATGGCCCAAACGGCCTTGAGATTCATGTAAGTGTTTGCTATTTGTATGCTCGAGTTTCCTTTATTTCCTGATTGCCTATGTTTTCATTCCTTGGTTAAGTTTCTAAAATAGGCTCGGTTGCCTCGAGGGTAAGGGAGCGAGTAGAGTTACCATATCGCAGAGGCATAGGGATCCTCAGGCTCGATTTCCCTCGACCCTTAAGGGGCTCGAGGTGCTTGCTACTTAACCATGTGGAGTTTTCAAGGAGTGAGAGGAAAGAAATAACGTCGAGCTTTTGAAAAATGTTTGAGTATTTTAAGAGCCTAGGGGGTTCCCTCTGTTAGCCCCTGAGGGAGTTTTAACTATGATGAGGCATAGTCGTGACTCCCTTTATTTTCGAGATTTTAGAATAATAGTACATATTGTCGAAAATATTTTCATTCATTCGAGGTGCCTCATGGGTACAAAATGCATGGAATGTACAAAGCTTGGAGGCTCTAGGGGTACAATCAACATAGCTATTTGATGTTCCATTCGTTGGTGAAGACTACGCCCTTTTCATCTGCAAGCTTGTACGCTCCTGGCTTTAGGACCTCAGCCACCATGTATGGACCCTCCCACGGTGGGGTCAACTTGCGGCGTCCTTGATTGCTTTGTCATTGACGTAAGACGAGGTCGCCAACGTGCAGGTCTCTTTTGCGTATGTGCTTGTCGTGGTAGCATCGAAGCTTCTGCTGGTATCTTGCCGAGTTGAGTAGAGCCATGTCTCGAGCTTCCTCGAGCTGGTCGACCGCATTCTCCCGAGTCTCCTTGTTGGTTTGCTCATTGTAGGCTTTGAGTCGATGTGATCCATACTCGAAGTCTGTGGGTAACACAGCTTCGGAGACATAGAGCATGAAGAATGGAGTGAATTTCATGGCTCGACTAGGTGTCGTCTTTAAGCTCCATAGGACCGAGGAAAGCTCCTCGATCCACTTTTTGCTGAACTTTTTAGCCGGTTGTAGATTCTAGGCTTGAGGCCCTGCAAGATCATGCCATTGGCATGCTCGACTTGGCCATTAGTTTGAGGATGGGCAACTATGGACCAGTTCACATGGATGTGATGCCGGTCACAGAAGTCCAGGAACTTTTTGCATGTGAACTACGTGCCATTATCGGTGATGATGACGTTGGGCACCATGAATCAATGGATTATGTTGGTGAAGAATAGGATGGCTTGCTCGGAGCAAATGTTGGTGATGGGTCAGGCCTCAATCCATTTGGAAAACTTGTCGATGGCTACCAACAAGTGCGTGTATCCCTGTGCCATTCTTTGGAGTGGTCCCACGAGGTCGAGGCCCCAAACCACAAACGGCCAGGTGATGGGGATCATCTGTGGAGCGTGGGCCGGGAAGTGGGTCTGCTTGGCATAGAACTGGCACCTGTGGCAAGAGCGGACAAGTTCAATGGCGTCGGTGATGGCCGTTGGCCAGTAAAAGTCTTGTCGAAAGGCGTTGCCAACTAGGGCCCTAGGGGCCGCATGATGGCCGCAAGTCCCCGAGTGTAGGTCCTCGAAGAGCTTTCGACCTTCCTCCACTGTGATACAATGCTGCATGATTCATGTTGGGCTCCATCGGTATAGTTCCTTGTCGTTGTCGTAGATCACGTAAGACTTGGCCCGTCGAGAAATATGGCAGGCTTCCACCCAGTCTTTTGGTAGCTCCCCTCGAATTAGGCAGTCGAGGAAAGGGGTAATCCAATCGAACAGTTGGTCGGCCGTCAAGATGATTGCTCAACCTCCATCACTTTAGCGGCCGCTAGAAGAGCCTCGACCGTGTCTGTAGGCTCAAGTACAGGTGCCTCATCACCAGCCCCCGTGCCCAGGTCAACGGATGGCTCGAGGAGGTCCCTCGAGAACACGTCCGGTGGAACCGTGACTCAAGTGGACGCGATCTTGGCGAAATTGCCTGTGGCCTCATTGTACCGTCTAGCAATGTGGTTGAGCTCGAGGCTGTGGAACTTGTCCTCCAGCTTTCATACTTCCTTGCAGTAGGCCTCCATTTTAGGGTCATGGCAGCTTGAAACCTTCATGACTTGGTCAATGACGAGCTGCAAATCGCCTCGAACGTCGAAGTGTCGGACCCTGAGTTCGATGGCAATCCATAGCTCATTGATAAGGGCCTCATACTCTATGACATTGTTAGAGGCTACTGTTGACGGTCCTTAATGCTCACATTTAACCGTCAACTAATCATGGAAAAGGATCCAAATGCAACCAACACCTAGACTTAGGGTTTTATTTGACAGAATTCCACAAGTTTTGGTGTTTGTCTATTTCTGCAGGGGGTTACAGGAAATAAGGAAGAAAGGCCTACACGTCGGGTTTACATAGAGATATTAACGTGCCGCGCAATTTTCTACCATCTAGAAGACTCCAGAAGCCACGGGAACGAACGGGAGGCCGATCGGGCTCAGGGGCAGGGCGCCCGCCCAAGTCCCTTGGGTGCCCGCCCAGCTACACTAACCAATCAGCTTCAACTTCGCGGATCGTGCTCCACCGACCTAAGCGACCAAGGAAAACCATGCGATTAATGTCGGTTTGATCCGACGGCCCAGATTCATCTGAAAAGACTATATAAGCAAGCCCCCTAGCCCCTGGAGAGTATACCTCTTCTACAGAATCAAAGCTAGGGTTTCAATTCTTCATCCAAGTAGAGAGGATCCCTCTAGTTCTTCTAGTTCTACCTCTAGTTCATCTAGATCTAGTTCTAGTTCATCTAGTTCTAGTTCTAGTTCCTCTAGTTCTAGTTCTAGTTAGTTCTAGTTGTAATCTAGAAAATAGGGAGAGAGAAGAGGAGAGCGGAGGAGGAGCCGGATGTGTCGGATCTTTCTCAACATTATATTTTTACAGCATCTGGTTCGTTCTTCATCGTTCTCCAAGTTCTTCAATTCATAATTCCTGAGTTCTTTAATTACTTTTATTTATATTCAAGTTATTTATTGGATTCCCGCTTGCATCAAGTGCTCTAGTCTTTATAACGCTAGAGTAGTAATTAATAGATTAGACGTGGTGTTTAGTCGTGCGATTACCTGGAATTGCACCCAATCCTGCGGATTGTTGTGGTAGCCTTAGGGTAGTGACAGCCCTAACGGTCGACGTATTCCACCACGTTCGGATTGGTGTTTGTAGGACCGTAGTCAGACCTTCCTAGCCCCCTTCTCATCTCTTTCTGTGGTTAGTGCTCTGATGTCCTGATATAAATAATCTTTGAAGTAATTCTTGATTCTTAGATCAACTAGAGAACTCTCAGGAAACTTCCTCTCTTCCCACCAAAAATATTCATATAGTTATCCTTGGGCGATCTTGGATCTTAATTAGTACACTCACGTTCTCTGTGGAAAATTGATACTCTGGAATACTCCCGGGTGAAAGCAACATCGGTATCCGTGCGCTTGCAGATTTTTCTATTTGCGTTTAAAATACCCAACAAGCTTTCTGGCGTCGTTGCCGGGGAACGGTAGCTGTGCTAGTTTCAAACCAAGTCGTCCGTGTATCCTTTTTCTTTTCTTTTTTTACCACACTCACCTTATCATTTTCACCATACCACATGGATTTCACTCTAAGCATTAATGAGCATGGAATTTATTTCATAGCCACTCCATTTACTCCATGCTCATATGCAACATCTTCACAATCCATTGGTCTCTCCAACATCACCACATTCGAGATTTCCAACCCCCTCATCCTTTCTATTTATAAAAATTGTAAAAGGGCGGTTGTCGATGCATGTCTATATTAAATATTGCAGATCTCGTTGAGTTGATCTTGATATAGGTCAGCGTTGGAGGAGAAACCACTTCGCCGACATAAATTGATGGTTTCCCAAGGACAAGCTTAGTGTCCTAAAACAAGCACTGATCAGATTGTAACATGAGCTTTTAATTATTTGCAACATTACCTTGTGTGTTGAGCATATAAGGATAATTGTAAAAATATTCCTTCGGGTATCCTTGTCACTAACCTTTCCAGGATTGGAGCAAGAAGATCGGATGAATGGCAAGTACAAGGTATGTCCAACCAATCATCATGCAATATTAAATTAAATTCATCCAATCTTGAATTTTGCAAAATTCAAGCTTGGGGGAGTACTTTACATAAAAACATTCTTTGCCATGTTGCTATGTTGGTTGTCCCTGCCTTTGAGACATGCTAAATTTGTTAAATACTAATCACACTGCTTCATCTCCACTTGAGTAGATCTCTATAAATGCTTTCATGCTACCTTTATTTGCTTTATTATATGTCTAGGCTTGGAGTAGTTTCATTTATCTCTTAATTAAGCATGGTGCTTAGTTTAGGGCTGATGATCTTATTTCCAAGGGATTTTAAATTAAGCATGGTGCTTAGGTTAAAATGCCATCCTGAATCAAATTAGACATCGTGTCCAGGTTGATTTTTGAGCCGATAGTATGCTATAGTAGATATTGGATATTTTGTTGGACTAACCCCTGCAGGAAAACTTTCACTATCAACCTGGGAAGTCCTGAGATACACTCACATTGGAGACAAAGAGAGAGACACATGAAGTTTAACAATTTACACGAGGAAGGCATAGCTCACAAGAGATGATCCATGGAGGGTGCCACAAACACGATGCACAACCGCTAAGAAAGGAAAGCTTCCACAAGGAGATACTGTACCATCACTCTTCAAGTAAGGTAACATCTTAAGGTACTTGACTATCACTTTTATAAGCTTCTCCTTGGTTCTGACATTCACATGAATAAAAGAGACTAACATGTATGATTTACAACTCTAGACTAACCAACCCAATCCATTCAATATGTTTAGTCCTTCCATCTTTGTGATCCCACACTCCTAATCATATGAGCTAAAATGTTGCACACTCAATCTTTGGAAGATATATATAAAAACATAAGTATAGATAGATAATCTTTCCATTAGGTTGAGCGATCTGATCTAACAAATGTTTTAAATGCTACACTCATGATCTTATTATCCATCAACTTTGTCTTGCTCACTATGCTTAAGGTTAGAGAGAACAAATACACTTTTGGTTCTGTTGGTGTTTTCCACCAACAGGGCCCATGCACTTGATCTCTGCCTTGTCTCTATGAGCAGGTACACTTCGAGCAAAATATGAAGGAGTTTTACAACTCCCAGACTCTACCAAGTGAAGAACCTAGATATACGAGCACAAACACACTGGAGATACTGGACACTCATGCAATCACTGCCCTGAGATGCTTGAGGACGTAACTACTGGAGTAACCCCGTTGTGGAAGTAATTACTGACCTTCTGCCGGTCAAGAGAGACAATCCAGGACGCCCCGTCATCCCGATCTCTGTGACTTCCTAGAAGCACTCTGCGACTTTGGCTCCAGCGTTAACATTATGCTCAGGGTACTCTATGATAAATTCTTTACACATCCTTTCCTAGAAACAACCATGTGTTTGCAGCTTGCAGATCAGACACTAAGTTTCCCAAAGGGAATATTGAAGAACTTCTGCATCCGAGTTGGTACCTTGTACGCCCTAGGAGACTTCGTGGTGATAGAGACTGGTATTGATGAGAGGGCATCCATCATCCTAGGGAGGCCATTCTTCAACACCTCACGAGCTGTCATCTACGCTAGTGCTACCAAGATCAGTTTCTACATCAAAGGGAGGAAGGAGACGTTTTCCTTCAAGAACAAGATTACACAAATCTCAAAGCAATCCCGACATGAACCAGGAAAGAGGACCAACAGGAGGAACAGAAACAAGCAAATGTGGACTGACTTAGCTAAGATGGTCACTGCAGTTCAAGGAGGTCAAGATCGTCAACTCAAGTCGCCTTTCTTGTTCAAGAAGGACGACCCTGGTGTTCCAAGCATCGAGTGCACAATCAACGGATATTCTTTTCAGAAGACACTCTACGACACCGGATCTGATGTCAATGGCCGCAGTCACCTATCAGCTCCTATTTAGAACCATGCCCCTACAACCAAAATACATTCAGCTCCAGATGATTTGAAGGTTATTGTCATGGGAGAAGACGAGTACAATCCACCCGTCATCCTTGGAAGACCGTTCCTCAACACTGTTAAAGCAATCATCTACATTGGAACCGGAGAAGTCCACATGCACTTCCCCTCTGAGAAAGTACGCCGCTATTTTACTGACCCTAACCATATAGTTGAAGACTCTAAGCAGGTCAGGACAAGAAGAAGACGACGCAACCGCAATCAGAGAAGGCAAATCATCAAGGACGGATGGGTAGACTATGAAGGAGAAGTTGTAAGGTCTGAAGACATACAACTTGAATAGAACTGTCCTGAGGAGACCGTAGCACCGAGTCAGGTGTGGAGAGAGAAGATAGTTATACATGAAGAGGAGGCACCGCCGGAACCACCGACTACGCCATCCAGCGAATCCCAGGACGATTGAGAAAATGGAGAGTCCAGTTCGGAGGACTTAAAAACACTGAACGCCTTGCCAAGAGGTAAACTTGGTAGTTATCTTTTTTTTCAATTTTTTAAAATGGTTCGTTTAGTTAATCAGGTTTATATCATCTTGAAAAGAAAATAAATATGTTAAAAAAATATTAAGCCCCATGTGAGTATGCTCATGGCATAAAACCCATAAGTACATTCACTGTGGTGGCGTAAAAATGAAATAAATATATTCTTGTCCTATAAAAATAAAATTATAAAAATAAATTTATGATCCTACTAAAGAGTGTAACATTTATTGAGGAGGCTCAACATGATAAAGGCTAGATATTTATGCTAACACTTAACTAGTTCCACAAAGCTTTGTTGTCTATTTGAGCTCCACAGAATTCAAGGATCAAAGAAGACTAGCAGACGGAGGACATCCTAATCGCTGCCAGGGTGCTGCAGACATTCAAATACACCTCCGCCACCTGCTAGCTACATCAGAAGAAATTACATCAAAATCCAGCTTGGAGGGGAGCACCCCCATTTATCCAGCTAAGTGTTCTACTCATGTTTATACTTTACTCAAATAATAAAAAGATGCATAATCATAAAAACCCAAATAAATATTTTGTGCTTATATATATATATATCTTTACTTAGTTGCTAAATAAATAAATAAATAAATAAATAAATAAAGTTTGCTATAAACCGTCATGATAAGCTCTCATATGGAAATGATGAATAGTTGCTCTACCATGACTAGTTCTCAAAATTGAAATCTCTCTCAAGTTTAGGCATGACTGTTATTAATTAAGATTTGCTCTAAACCTGAACTTGTGGGAAGAGTACTTGATCTAAAGTCTAAGTCGTTAACGGATATGATATGGGAAGGTTGAGCTGTTGTTTATCTGTTCTTAGAGATGCTAGAATTTTGGAGAATTTTATCTTTGAAAATATTTAAAATAACACATGATGAGTTCCTGTATGATGAGAGTTTAAATTTCTACCACAGCCATATATACATGCTTGCTAAACTTTGAGCCACACATTTACTTACTACTTATGAGCATTGAGTGTGGTCAAGCTGTGTAGACCCTTAGGAGCTTGTCATGTGGTTAAATCAAGATTCACTTGCACGTTCACTTACACATGCTGCTTCTACTCCGGAAGTACGCATCCACATATATCCATTTCCATCTCTAGAACCACCCAAAAATATTCTACTCCTAATCTAGGAGAGAATAGCCAAAAATATTTCTGTTTTTCTCCTGTGAAATAAATGCTCAAGTTATCTTGTTACTACCACTTGCTATATTATCTCATGAGATGAGTGCTCTAAAAAAGAAAAAAAAAGATACGAGGAAATAAAAAGGGGCAAGTGCCCGGAACCTCGAAAGAAAAGAAAAAGTAAGACGAGAGGTAAAAATGGACAAGTGTCTGACAGTAGAATTAGGGGTACAAGATACCCACCTGAGAGAAAAGAAAATAAAATATAGAGCATCTCATTCTCCTCAAAAAGTTTCAAAAGAGCAAGAAAGGTATATATCCCCTCAAAAGAGCACAAGTAGAATTAGACTTTCACCATTATCACCATTCATTCGCCACACATGCACATCTTGATTTGACTTATTGACTTGTTCTTCTGGATCCATGGTTTGACTATGCAATAAATGTCTTGTAAGTATGTATTAGCTGTCTCCCACCTATGAGCTCCAGATATCAAAACCTTATTAGAGTAGGGTGAGAGAGAAGGCAATGTCACTATGCCTCATACCAAAAATACCACATAATTTGAGAGAAGACATATATCATCACTGCCTTGGTAAGGATCCAGAAATACCACAAAAGAGAGACTAGAGAGAGTCATACAAGGAATCACTGAGTTTTATTTGAAAATCTGCAAAAACTCCAGAGCTATAGTTTATCGAAGAACAAGAGACATGGCGCTTGACTAGACCGTTCTATCTTTTAACTGCTCAAGACACAGGTGACGGATGCAAGCCCCATGGTGGAAGGTAAAATGAGTAAGTTTAAATCTTAACAGTTTACCCTAACCCAGAGATGAGATCTTGTTTGAACGCTTGTGTACCTTTAAGGCATGAAACCACTGCAGAAACTCTTGAGTTCATCTTTGCTCAGGGACGAGCAAAGGTTAAGCTTGGGGGAGCTTGTTGACGGTCCTTAATGCTCACATTTAACCGTCAACTAATCATGGAAAAGGATCCAAATGCAACCAACACCTAGACTTAGGGTTTTATCTGACAGAATTCCACAAGTTTTGGTGTTTGTCTATTTCTGCAGGGGGTTATCAAGAAATAAGGAAGAAAGGCCCACACGTCGGGTTTACATAGAGATATTAACGTGCCGCGCAATTTTCTACCATCTAGAAGACTCCATAAGCCACGGGAACGAACGGGAGGCCGATCGGGCCCGGGGGCAGGGCGCCCGCCCAAGTCCCTTGGGTGCCCGCCCAGCTACACTAACCAATCAACTTCAACTTCGCGGATCGTGCTCCACGGACCTAAGGGACCAAGGAAAACCATGCGATTAATGTCGGTTTGATCCGACGGCCCAGATTCATTTTAAAAGACTATATAAGCAAGGCCCCCTGGCCCCTGGAGAGCATACCTCTTCTTCAGAATCAAAGCTAGGGTTTCAATTCTTCATCCAAGTAGAGAGGATCCCTCTAGTTCTTCTAGTTCTACCTCTAGTTCATCTAGATCTAGTTCTAGTTCATCTAGTTCTAGTTCTAGTTCCTCTAGTTCTAGTTCTAGTTAGTTCTAGTTGTAATCTAGAAAATAGGGAGAGAGAAGAGGAGAGCGGAGGAGGAGCCGGATCTGTCGGATCTTCCTCAACATTATACTTTTGCAGCATCTGGTTCGTTCTTCATCGTTCTCCAAGTTCTTCAATTCATAATTCCTGAGTTCTTTAATTACTTTTATTTATATTCAAGTTATTTATTGGATTCCCGCTTGCATCAAGTGCTCTAGTCTTTATAACACTAGAGTAGTAATTAATAGATTAGACGTGGTGTTTAGTCTTGCGATTACCTGAAATTGCACCCAATCCTGCGGATTGTTGTGGTAGCCTTAGGGTAGTGACAGCCCTAACGGTCGACGTATTTCACCACGTTCGGATCGGTGTTTGTAGGACCATAGTCAGACCTTCCTAGCCCCCTTCTCATCTCTTTCTGTGGTTAGTGCTCTGATGTCCCGATATAAATAATCTTTGAAGTAATTCTTGATTCTTAGATCAACTAGAGAACTCTCAGGAAACATCCCCTCTTCCCACCAAAAATATTCATATAGTTATCCTTGGGCGATCTTGGATCTTAATTAGTACACTCACGTTCTCTGTGGAAAATCGATACTCTGGAATGCTCCCGGGTGAAAGCTACATCGGTTTCCGTGCGCTTGCGGATTTTTCTGTTTGCGTTTAAAATACCCAACAGCTACAAAGTGAATACGAATTACGTACTGCATGTGGACACTGTGGGGGTATAAACCCCTATACCCTCATGGGCCGATATGGGCCGCACCATCACAGGTGGCTCGGCCCACGAGATGAAGACGTGTGGCGCATGACGTTGGTCGGCGTGCACCGCAAGGCTACAAGATATTGTACCAAATAGAATAGTTTACTTGTAACTCTGTCTCTTCACGATATATAAGGAGGGGCAGGGGTCCCCTAGAGGACAGGTCATAGACAACACACATGATTCTCTCAATACAAATCAATACAACCAGACGCAGGACGTAGGTATTACGCCAACTCGGCGGCCGAACCTGGATAAAAAGCTTGTCCGTGTCTTGCGTCACCATCGAGTTCGTAGTTTGCGCACCGTCTACCGACAAACTACTACCGTGGGTATACCCCAGGGTAGACTGCCGACCAGCTTTCGTCGATAGTGGCGCGCCAGGTAGGGGGTGTGCGTACAGCTCTCCTAGACGAACAAGATGGCCATCATCCCCGACTTCGCGGCCAGGGTGGGCGACTTCACGTTCACCGTCAGCTTCAACAGCTTCACCGCCACGACCACAGAGGAGGCGTCGATCCAATCTGCGCCAATCACTTCTTCATCGACGTCGGTCACGACTCCAACCACGCTGGCTACGACTCCAACTACTCCAGCAACGTTTCCGACCACGCCGACAACGCGTCACCCGCTTCCCTGCTACAAAGGGAGGCAAATCGACAACACTGACCTGCTCGGGCCATCGATCAAATTGTTTGGCCTACTTGCTCTGACCGTCAGTCGCAATAATAATCGCCGCGAAGAACGGCGCTACGACAACCGCGACCACCGTCATGACAACAAGTCAAAAAGCTCGAGTGCCAGACAATTTTGTCGTCACCGACCAGACTTTCGTCCAAAGATAAGTACACTTCTAATATTTTATTTATTTTTGGCATAATATTTTTTATTATCCTTCAAAACAACTTTTTGGTTAGCCGACCAGTTTTTTCTCCTACACGAGTTTTCCAGAGCCGGTACTGTCTCCGACTCTTCCCTACACGTGCATGAGATCCGCCCTCTGCGTTCCGGGTGGTCGGCAGTAGCTCTCTGGCGAGGCTAGCAATCCCACGCATGTCTAGGTTCCGCACCTCATGCTGATTGTTGGCTAGACCAGAGCTGTTACAAGCTCTAGGATGAATTAACTACTCATGCTAATTTTATAATAAAAATTCTAAAACTTATCCCAGTATTGATTTTTTTATCTAGAGTTTATTTATACATCATGTACTACCTATTCTCTATATTTATTTTTCAGGAGTTTGGCCCAGTCGACAAGCTATGCTCGGGGACTCGTCGACTATTCCCTACGCTGTGCCCGGGACTGCTCCGACCACCGAGCACGTTTACGTTCCCAACCACGCTCGGGGACTTATCGACTACTCTCTACGCTGTGCTTGAAGACTGTGCCGACCACCGAGCACATTTACGTTTCCAACCACGCTCGGGGACTTGTCCACCAGTCCCTACGCCGTGCTCGGGGACTGTACCGACCACCGAGCACGTCTACATTCTCAACCGTGCTCGGGGACTCGTCAATCACTCCCTTCACTGTGCTCGGGGCTTGCTTCGATCACTCTCCAACAACAGCTTGGGGACTGTTCTTCTCAGTTACATATGAATTGGACTCATATACAACTAAGGAGTAATTTTATTTTTTTAGACCTTGCTAGAAGCCTCATACTTCGCCTTCCAGCAAGCTCGGGGACTACATCGGTACGATGCATCTGGCGATGCATCTCAGTTTTATAATTTCTATGAAGACTTTTTTTGATCCTGGCACCACGTGCCTACGTCACCTACTACCAGGCTCGGGGACTAAGTGGGCACACTTCACCTTGCGGTGAACATGCTTGCTTTTTGAAAGTCTGTACTTTTTAGAAAAGTAAAGTGGGCACACTTCACCAGGAAAGAAATCTTTTTTGATTAAGAGCACCATATATTCTTCGAACAACTTGCTTCTTCGATGTCAATGTTGATCATTTGTCTTTTGAGTTGGTTAAAATACCGTTGCAACTGTTCGGGCGATTTTCCTGCTTATCGAAGATGTCAAGCCTCACTGGTCGAAGAAGCTCAAGACGTCGTGTTACATCACAATACATGGTGCTCGGGGACTAGCTGTGGTGGTATAAACCCCTATACCCTCATGGGCCGATATGGGCCGCACCATCAGAGGTGGCTCGGCCCACAAGATGAAGACGTGCGGCGCATGACGTTGGTTGGCGTGCACCGCAAGGCTACAAGATATTGTACCAAATAGAATAGTTTACTTGTAACTCTGTCCCTTCACGATATATAAAGAGGGGCAGGGGTCCCCTAGAGGACAGGTCATAGACAACACACATGATTCTCTCAACACAAATCAATACAACCAGACGCAGGACGTAGGTATTACGCCAACTCGGCGGCCGAACCTGGATAAAAAGCTTGTCCGTGTCTTGCGTCACCATCGAGTTTGTAGTTTGCACACCGTCTACCGACAAACTACTACCGTGGGTATACCCCAAGGTAGACTGCCGACCAGCTTTCGTCGACAGACATAGAGAGGTGAGATGAAGAGCAAGTCTGTGCCTGCCCCTGTCTTCATGAGTGACCTGTGGAAGTACATTGTCCAGAGCTCCGCCTGGACTTGTGCTAGGGGGAGCTGGGTGTCGGTCTATTCCATGATGAAATCCGCCAGTACTTGAGACTTGATGGCCATGCAGGGTGCGTAGGTGAGTGCCTCCCCCGTGAGCTCGACCGACCACTTGGCGATCCTCGCCATGGCCTCCTAGTTTTGGACGATATTGCCCAGAGGAAAGGACGAGACCACCATGACCGGGTGGCCGAGGAAGTAGTGTTGCAGCTTGCGTCGGGCGAGGATAACTGCATAGATGAGCTTTTGTATCTGTGGGTATCGTACCTTTATTTCTGAAAGCACCTTGCTGATGAAGTAAACGGATCGCTGCACTAGAAGCGTGTGTCCTTCTTCTGACCTTTCGACCACCACGGCTGCGCTGATGACTGAGTCATCACCGCAACATAGAGGAGGAGAGGCTCGGTAGTTTAAGGGGCACCAAGACTGGAGTGAAGGTCAGCATCCTCTTGAGTTTGTCGAGGTTTTCCTTAGCCTCGACGATCCATGTAAAGCACTCAGCTTTCTTCAGGAGGTGATACAAAGGTAGTCCCTTTTCCCCTAATCATGAGACAAAACACCTGAGCACCGCTAGGTAGCACGTCACCTTCTGTATGCCCTTGACATCTCGAATCGGTCCCATTCTCATGATGGCCGAGACTTTCTCGGGGTTGGCCTCGATGTCGCGCTGAGAGACAATGTACCCTAAGAGCATACCTCGAGGCACACCAAAGACACATTTCTCAGGATTGAGCTTGATGTTGTTGGCTCACAGATAGCCAAATGCGGTCTCGAGGTCCTGTATGAGGTTCCCTACTATCTTTGACTTGACCATGATGTCGTCGACGTAAGCCTCGACCATCGACCCTATATGTTCCACAAAAACATGCAACATGCACCGCTGATATGTCACCCCAGCGTTTTGAAGGCCAAAGGACATGGTGACATAGCAGTACATACCAAAATGGGTGATAAAGGAAGTCGCGAGTTGGTCGGACTCCTGCATCTTTATTTGATGGTAGCCGGAATAAGCATCAAGGAAAGAAAGGGTTTCGCATCCCGCAGCGACAATTTGAACAATGTGTGGTAAAGGAAATGAAACTTTTTGGACTTGCTTTATTTAAACTGGTGTAATCAACACACATCCGCATCTTTCCATTCTTCTTCTTAACAAGTACAGGATTAGCTAACCACTCGGGATGATGAACCTCCTTGATGAATCCGGCCATCAAAAGCTTGTGAACCTCCTCCCCCATGATCCTGCACTTCTCCTCGTTGAATCGGCATAGATGTTTCTTTACTAGTTTGGAGCCGACCCAGATCTCCAAGGCGTGCTTGGCGACCTCCCTCGATATGCAAGGCATATTAGAGGGACTCCACGTAAACATATCAACATTTGTGTGGAGGAAGTCGACAAGCACTGCTTCCTATTTGGGGTCAAGGTCGGCACTAATCGTCAGTGCCTTGCTGTCGGAGTTGTTGGGGTCACGTAAGATCTTCTTGGTGCCTTCCACCAACTCGAAGCTTTCGGCATGGTGTTTCAGTTCTGGGGCCTCAGCGGTGAGGGCCTCAAGTCTAGAGGCAAGCTCAGTGGTGTTATCGACCGCCTCCCCGTACTCGACGCACTCGACATCGAACTCGTGGGCGTGCTTGTAGGAGGAGGTGACGGTGATGACTCCCTTGGGCCCGAGCATCTTCAGCTTGAGGTACGTGTAGTTGGGGACAACCATGAACTTGGCGTATCCCAGGAGAGCATGACAGGTGCCGTGGAAGCCCACCACCTCGAACGCCAGGGTCTCCTTTCTAAAATTGGCTGCCGTGCCAAACCAGACTAGGAGGTCGATTCGACCAACCAAGAGGGCCTTCTTTCGTGGTACAACTCCGTGAAAACCTCCCGCGTTTGGTTGGAGTTGTGCTCTTTGATCCACAGGAGGTCGAGGGTCTCGAGGTAGATGATGTTGTGGCTACTGCCACCGTCCATCAGCACCTTGGAGAGTCAAGCGTTGACGATGATAGGGTTGACAACGAGTGGGTAGACGCCGGGGTTGATGACGCGGTCAGGGTGGTCATTACAGTTGAAAGTGATGGGGGTGCTGGACCAGTCGAGATATTGGGGCACTGCCATCCGGACCGCAAAGACTTCTTGATGTTGCCTCTTGTGCTGCTGAGAAATGAGCTACGTCGTGGGCCCACCTTAGATCATATAACAACCGTGAACAGCAGGGAAACCATCGTCATCCTTGCTGCCACCGTTGTCGTTGCTCTTGTCTTTCTTCTGGTCATCCTTCTTTATGCCGAAACTGTCAAAATATCTCTTCAGCATGCGGTAATCCTCGAGCTTGTGGTTGGACCCTCCCTTGTCATAAGGGTAGGGATCCTTGAGCATCTTGTCTAAGACAGCCCCCTCAGGGGGGCCTCGAGGCTTCTTACGCTCAACCGCGGAGATGAAATCATCATCGACGGCCTCGCGCTTGCCTTGCCACGCCTTCTTCTACTTTTTGTTGTTCTTCTTGGGTCCTCTAATGGGACCCTCATCGTCGTCTGCCCATGCCTTTCCCTTGTGATCCTCATTACAGAAGAACGCGCCAACTACTTCCTCGCCAGCTACGTAGTTGGCCACCACGTCCATCAGCCCGTAGATGGTCTGTGGGCGGTTACGCTCTAGCTTCCTCACTAGGTCCTTGTAGGTGGTGCCAGATACAAACGCCAGGATGACGTTGTGGTTGGGGATGTGCGGGAGCTCGGTGCGCTGCTTAGAAAAGCATCGAGCGTATTCTCAGAGAGATTCTCCAGCCTTCTCCTTGCACTTGCTGAGATCCCATGAGTTGCCGGGGCGGACATAAGTTCCCTTGAAGTTCCCCTCAACCACCCTGACTAGGTCGGACCAGTCGTGGATTTGGTTAGGGGGAGCTCCTCGAGCCACCTGCGAGTGGTGTTGGATAGAAAAAGAGGCAGTTGTTGGATGATGGCGCGGTCGTGCCCTCGAGCTCCGCCTAGTTGGCATGCTAGCTGAAAGCCCTAGCTTGGTTTTGGTTAATTGATGAAACCCTAGTACTAACCTCTATACTAAGTGTGTGTAGACTTAATGAGGTCGGTACAAGTCAAGTGATGGAGCAAGTGATAATCATGGTGATGATGGTGATGACCACAAGATGATCAAGTGCTCAACTTGGAAAAGAAGAAAGACAAAAAACCCTATGGAGATCAAGGCAAAGGTATTGCTTAGAGTTTTGGTTTTGGTGATCAAGACACCATAGAGGGTGTGATCATATTTAGGATAGATAGTTGTACTATAAAGAGGGGAATTCTTTGGCTAAGCGGTTATCAAGTTCCACTAGCTGTCATTGTTCATGTGCATGCATTTAGAACCTAGTGAGCTAACTTAACTCCTTCAAAGAAAATGATTGTGAAAATGCTAACACGCGTGCACTTGTTGGTACACACTTTGTGGTGTTAGCACACTTTGAGAAGGAAGTTGAGGTTGAAGGGTAGAGGGGGGTTTGGGTTCCTCTCTCCCTCCCACCGAGCTTGCGAGGCAAGATTCGGCGCTTTTGAGAAAATGAATTGCTTATTTTCTATTGCACCACCAGACGCTGCCTGCAGAAGCACCGAACGCTAAGTCTCCACGTCTGATGTGCTGTCAGTACCTGGCCCTATTAGAGTTAGGCACCGGACTATAGGTACTAGATGCGGGTTAAACCCTGTTGGTGCGTCCGGTGCTGATTGACTTTTGCAGGTGTCTCTGACTAAGAGCATAGGACGCTCAGGGTGCGTCCGATGGTGTGTGTTTGGTGCCCCTGAGCATTTGCAATGCTCTCTGGGTAAGGGACCGGACGCTCAGGAGCGTGTCTGATGGTGTGGGTCCAGTGACCCCGTGCATTTGCAGATCTCTCTGCGCACGAGACCAGTGTGCACCGGACGCGTCCGGTGCTAACTTGAGCGCATGTGGTGATTAAGTTTTGACCGTTAGAGATCGACGCACGTGGTTCAAGTAGTGGACACGTGGCTCTATTCCAAGCACCGGACGCACAGGTTGAGCGTCTGGTGGTCACTGGTTGAGCGTCCGGTGGCCTCAATTTTTGCCTAGTGAAAGAGCCAACGACTCTATTTGTTTGAGGGGTTTATAAATATTTGTTGGCCGGCTTAGGGCTCAATATCTTAGCATTCTAGAATACTTGACATCCTTATAAGCCTAAGCAAATACCTCCCACTCATCTCCTTCATAGATTATTCATCTTTGTGAGATTGGGAGTGATTCCAAGTGCATTTGCTTGAGTGATTGAATCTAGTGGCACTTGGGGATCAATTTGGCTACGATTTTCTTGTTACTCTTGGTGGTTGCCGCCACCTAGACGACTTGGAGCAGCAGAGCAGCATTGGCACGAGTTGGTGATTATTCATGGCCATCTCCCGGTGATTGTGAGGGGTTTGTGCCTACCCCGGTGGAGAGCCAAAGACAACTCTAGTGGATTGTGCGTGTCATTGAGCTACCTCACTTGTGGGTAGGTTCTTACGGTGTCCTAGTGAGGACGAGGTTCGTGCTACACCTCTTAGCCGCCAAACCACCAAGTGTTGGTCAACACAATGGGGAAGTAGCGTGGAGGCAAGCACGTGAACCTCAAGAGAAAATTGCGTGTCTCCATTGTGATTGTTCATTGGATTTCTCCCAGTGATTGGACTTCTTATTATTGTGATTGGTTCATCCCCTACACGGCGATATAAATATCTCAACCTCTCCATTTACTTACCGCAAAGTAGTGTAACTAGTTTAGTTGCTAGTCTTGCCTTGTGTAGCATAGTTCACTAAGTGTAGCTCGTAGTGACATAGCTCTTGTGTGCCTAGTGATCATATCAACTAGAATTGTTGGATAGGTGGCTAACACACACCCCATTAGAGCTAGAGCAAAAAGTTTTGCTTTGTTATTTACTAACCTCTTGATCTTGTGAGTTTGTAGAATTTTTAAATAGGCTATTCACCCACCTCTAGCCATATTAGGACCTTTCACCAGCCGGAAGTCCGCCAGCCATAGTTCTGGATTAGTCTTGTCGTTGTACTTGGTGATGCTCATTGGGGGTTGAAAGCGGTTGGGCAGCGGCATGCTACGGATGGCCCTGCTGAAGACTCAAGGACCAGGTGGGAGCCCGCCGATCCTCGTCGCTGTCGTAGCGCCCGCCATGGTGTGTGTTGTAGCCTCGTTCCTCAGTGTCCCCGTGCTTTCGTCGACGGTGCTCATTGATGTCATGGCGTGCGTCTTATGGGTTTCGATTATCGACGAGGCATTCTTAGATTGGTGCAGCCTTCCTGCCTCGAGGTGTGGCCTCCTAATGGACAGAAACTTCCCGGTCGTGTCGTGCGGGCTCAGTGTTGACAGTCCTTAATGCTCATTTTAACCATCAACTAATCATGGAAAAGGATCCAAATGCAACTAACACCTAGACTTAGGGTTTTATCTGACAGAATTCCATGAGTTTTGGTGTTTGTCTATTTCTGCAGGGGGTTATCAGGAAATAAGGAAGAAAGGCCCACACGTCGGGTTTACATAGAGATATTAACGTGCCGCGCAATTTTCTATCATCTAGAAGACTCTAGAAGCCACGGGAACAAAGTGGAAGCCGAGAGGGCTCAGGAACAGGGCGCCCGCCCTAGTCCTTAGGGCGCCCACCCACCTGTGTTGCCCAATCAGAGTCCAATTCGGGGATATTGCTCCACCGACCTAAAGGATCAAGAATAACCATTCAATCAATGTCGGTTTGATCCGACGGCCCAGATTCATCCGAAAAGACTATATAAGCAAGGCCCCTTAGCCCCTAGAGATCATACCTCTTCTAGAGAATCAATGTTAGGGTTTCAATTCTTCATCCAAGTAGAGAGGATCCCTCTAGTTCTTCTAGTTCTACCTCTAGTTCATCTAGTTCTAGTTCTAGTTCCAGTTCCTCTAGTTCTAGTTTTAGTTAGTTCTAGTTGTAATCTAGAAAATAGGGAGAGAGAAGAGGAGAGCGGAGGAGGAGCCGGATCTGTCGGATCTTCCTCAACATTATACTTTTGCTGCAACTGGTTCGTTCTTCATCATTCTCCAAGTTCTTCAATTCATAATTTCTGAGTTCTTTAATTACTTTTATTTACATTCAAGTTATTTATTGGATTCCCGCTTGCATCAAGTGCTCTAGTCTTTGATACGCTAGAGTAGTAATTAATAGATTAGACGTGGTGTTTAGTCTTGCAATTACCTGGAATTGCACCCAATCCTGCGGATTGTTGTGGTAGCCCTAGGGTAGTAACAGCCCTAACGGTCGACGTATTCCACCTCGTTCGGATCGGTGTTTGTAGGACCGTAGTCGGAGCTTCCTAGCCCCCTTCTCATCTCTTTCTGTGGTTAGTGTTCTGATGTCCCGAAATAGATAATCTTGAAGTAATTCTTGATTCTTAGATCAATTAGAGAACTCTCAGAAAACTTCCTCTCTTCCCACCAAAAATAATTATATAGTTATCCTTGGGCGATATTGATTCTTAATTAGTACACTCACGTTCTCTGTGGAAAATCGATACTCTGGAATACTCCCGGGTGAAGGCTACATCGGTATCCATCCGCTTGCGGATTTTTCTGTTTGCGTTTAAAATACCCAACACTCGGCGTGCTTTTTTGTCGCCACCCCTCGATGTCGGGAGGCTGAGCTTTCAGCCTACTGAGCCACCACAATGTGGCATAAGCCCTGGACCTCATCCCGTATGTGGCATGCTTGGGAATTCAAGGGCTCGGGCATCTTACACAGTAGCATGGTTGCTGCCACTATGTTCTGTCTTGCTCGAGGGAAGCGGTTGATGACGTATTCTGGTTCTCTGTCCTCGACGATCTGTCGGTCGATGTCTCGAGCGTGACCTCGAGCCCCTGTGCCTTGCGGATGTCTTGGTCTTGCTCGAGAGCCCGTTCTAGCTGGTTCAGCTGCTCTCTATCCTCGTCGAGCTTGGCCTTAAGCTCTCGTAGTTGCGCGAGCTGTTCTGCCTTTTCGTCCTGTGGAGGTGGTGGGTTTTGTGGTCCCTCCTGCCCAGGAGTCTTGGGATCGCCTCCCGCTGCTGGTGCGGCCACGGCTGCGCCGGCATTGCCATCATCCTCCGTATCATCACTGGAAGCCACGGCTCCATCCACAATATTGAAGCATTCCCTCGTGGGGTCATAGCTATCAGACTCAAAGTCAAGATCAGGCTCTATAGCGGTGTAGAAGCATCTGCGCCATTCCTCTGCCAGTTGCTGCCTCAGCATGGTGAGCGTGTACCGCCCCGGTCTGAGAGCTTGAGGTCTGCGTATCTGCGGAAAGCCTAGGCTTCCAGCTGATGACGGGATCTCCCTCTGTACCGTTACGTCATGCGGGAGGGTCGGTGACCGCTCCGTGTGCGCATTAGCACTGGGATGGATTGTCCTGGCGAGGGATGTTGCGGCATTGTCAAGGCTGAACTGGAGCAGGTGCATGGTGGTGAACAGCCTGAGCGGTAGCAGGGCGGAAGGCGGTGAAATCGCGCGTGGGATGACCTCCTTTGGCGCCGCTGAGTTGCAATTGCCCCCATGGCTGGCTGGCTTGGTCACTACCTCAGAGCGTAGACCTGACGGACCCTCAACCAAAGGGCCTGGCTGGTCCGCTCGGGGCGGCGATCGTGTGGTAGCTGTGGGACAACGGTGACAGTGCTAATCGCGCCTCCTCTTGGGCGGGGCGGCGTGATGGTGAGGCCGACGCGTGGCCCTCGATCGTGAGGGCACAATGCGGGCTCCATCCGGTCCTCTGACAGAGAGCACGATCATGTCGTAGCCGAAGCCGGTGGACATAAACTTGAGACTCCCAAACCAGATCACCGTGGAGCGTGGGATCGGTGAAACAAAGGTGGCCATGTGGAAAAAGATGGAAGATCGTCAATAAATACACAGGACCCCTACCTGGCGCGCTAAGTGTCGGTGTTTTAACCCTGCGGGCTAACACCAACGAGTGAGTTTGTGTGCGTGTATTCCTTTCCGGATGGTGATGCAAGATGAACATGAGGATTTATCCTGGTTCGGACAAGAGAAGGCCCTACGTCTAGCAGGGGGAGTTGTTGTATTATCTTGCACCTGAGTGCTTGTACAGAGGTGAATACAAGAGAGTGTGAAGGTGGATTCTAAGTCCTAACTCTTTGAAGCTTGGATGGCGAGAAGTGGTGTATGCGAGCGTGATGTTCTACGTATTGTGTTGTCTTGTGTATCGCTCAGCCTTGGCGTCCCCTTTTATAGATCAAGGGGAGGCTCGAGGTTACAGGATGTAGCTGCTAGAGTAGGCCTCGATTGGGGTATGGCGTGAGTCAACTCGAGGCTTCCGTACCGGCATGACCTCGATCGGTCTTGTTGTAGTGTACTTGGCGATGATGGTGCGTGCACCTCCTAGGTGGACCCCCTGTATATCGCTTGGTATTGGTCCGCAAATACGCACACCTGTACGTCTTGGCAGTCGTCATGTCGGGAGTGGTTTCAGCACTGACTTCCATTGCTCAACCCTTCTCTAGAAAGGAAGAGGCGAGTTCGAGGGCCTGACGTGTTAAGCGGCGTCCGTACGTGGGAGCACTGACCATTATGCCTCGAGGGGCCTTTTGACGGGATGCCATGCTGGTTGCAACAGTACCAATGTGTACCTTTCTCTGAATTTGGGGGTAAAGCTGATGAAAAGTGGGATTTGACGGGCGCACGATCTGTCATCACGGTTGCCGTGCCTGCAGGGTTAGGTGAGAGCTTGTCACTCGCATTAAATGCTCTGAATCCCGTACCAGCAACAGGCGGTGGGGGCGTGCCTTTGTCTGGCCTCGAGCCTTTAGGTGTTCAATCGACCTAGTTTCCATCACCGAGACCAGAGTCGATCAGCGCGCATATTGTAGGTCGAGTTGTCGAGACTGGCTCTAGGGTTAGTTTTTTCTTTTTCAGGGATATCTGTTTGCGTACCCCTTATTGATATTCTTGACACACAATCACATCATGAACACTTAGAATCTTGCTCTTAGTCTTTCACTTGCTGAAAGTTCCATCTCCTGCCGGAACTGCTGGCTCCCTTGGCACCACGCGCACCTATCGGAAGTGCCAACACTTGTCAGAAGTGCTAGCTCTGGGACTTAGTCGCTTGGCTCACAAAAGTTGCCAGAAGTTCTGGCTCTTGCCAACAGTTTTGGCTCCTCTAGCGAGTTAGCCCAACGATCTTAGCCTTTGAACAGTAACTTGCAATAGAGCTGGAAGTTCCGGTGATCTGTGCTTGAAGTTCCGACTTAGATCTGAACGGTTAGTATAAATAGCTCTCTTTTCCTCTTTGAACTGTTACAAACTTATTCTAAGCAACTTACTCATGATTCTAACAGCTCTCAAGCTCCCAAGGCTCCCCTCTCCTATTCTCTTTGCTCCAAACTTCGATTCCCCAAGAATTTGAGTGATAGGAGAATGGATTGAGTGAGAAAATCATCTAATAAGCTTGAGCACTTGAGTTCTTCATCAAGCCAGTTGGATTTACATCTATTACTCTTGGATTCTTGGAACCCTAGCTGGCTATGCATCATCCAAGAGCTCCCGATCTGTGGGAGAACCTTGAAAAGTTTGTATTACTCTTGTTTATCTAGTGAAGAACTCAAGTTTACTTTTGTGGTTGCTTGAGAGAGGCAAGGAGGTGAAAGAGACTCTCTCTCTCTCTCTCCCTCCCTCTCTCTCTCTCTTCCCCTGAAGCTATTTCTTAGGTTTTTGTCCCGAACTATAAATTGGTGGTGCTCCAAGCTTAATGAAGTTCTTGGACAACTTCATCTATCCATAAGGAAGTGGGGTAATTTGTAGATCTAAATTTGAAGTCGATTTGACTCTATTTTTGTAGTTCTTCACAGGCGCCGAAAGTTCCAATAGCTTGCGTCGAAACTTCCAACAACTGCTAGAAGTTCCAACGTTTTGCCAGAACTTCCGGCTCTGTACTAATCTGCTGTTTTAGTTTATTTTAAGTTTTTGGATATGCCTATTCACCCCTCTGAGCTGATCCTTAAACTACTACTTAATTGTATTGTTGTTTCCGAGTTGATACTGTTAGTTGCGCTGTTTAATTCTACTAGTTTATTAAAGATTTACATGCTAATATACGTAAGTTTGCCATGATTTATGTTATACAATTAATCATAAATTTACCCAATTGTCCGACAGTATATGGTAGTAGCAGCGTATGTGCACATATTTGCATGACTCTTCTTTAATTTTGCCGATAGTTAGAAGTAATTCTATAAGCCTGGTTGGCAAAAACCAAAATTTTTTGGGTTTTGGCTCTGTGCAACTAAACGGCCCACAAAAACTTTTAGCCTGCACCAAATTTTTTTGGCTTGCTATGCCCACCGCTCTCCCAACCCTACACATACCCCGAACCTGTGACCCCTCGGCCAACCCTATCCATTTGCCACCCTAGCTGCAGCCGCCTCACGACAGACTGTTGACCCTCTGAGTAGTCTTAACTAATCTGTGCATAGCTCCTTATTATGAAGCCCAAATGAGGTGGGGTTTATTGAATTGGAAAATAGACTTGATAAGCTTATGGATCTTCATAACTTTTGGAAATCAAAAGTTATGACTGCTTCTTTTTTATGTCCGGTCGTCTATCCACGTCCACACGTGCTACTTTTCCGGTGAGCCATTTTGTAGCACCGTGTCTTCTATATCTTCATGTACTCCTTCCATCTCAAATTATAAGTCATTTCAAAAATCTTAGAGAGTCAAACTATCCTAAGTTTGACCAAAATTATATAGTAAAATAATAATTATTATGATACCAACTAAGTACCATTAGATTCTTCCTTAATTATATTTTTATAGTATACTCAGTATAAATCATTTTTCTCTATAAATTTGGTCAAACTTGAAAATGCTTTGACTCTTCAAGATTCTTGGAATGACTTATAATTTAGAATGGAGGGAGTATATACCTAAGCAACATCAAGGTAAAAATTTTAGGTAGTATAACATTCTTAGAAGTGTTAAAATTATAATCAGTTAGGAATGAATTCAACTGTTCTTGTAGTTTCTTGGCACGTCTTCTTGTAATTGGACCTTGATTTGTGTCTTTCATGTTGGATGGTGGATGTTTGATACTTGAGCTAGCTTGTATCATAGGGATGCCCTCATCACTAAATTGCTTATTTACAACAGTCTCCTCACATATATCAACTAACGAAGCAACCATGACAAATTCACTTCGGTAAGTAAAATAATTCATTTGATGTAGATGACTTAATGTTTGTTTTGTTAGGTAAGTCAAAAATTTTGTTAAGCCATCTACAATTTTGAGATCAAACCAAGGTTAAGAGTCCTTATGAAAATAGAGAATATATTTTAGATTTGTACTTCATTTTTCTAAATTTTTTTGTAATATTATTTTTCTCCCTCATCGTGAGCACACTATCTCCATAAAAATGTTGCCGATGCCAAAAAACACTACAAAGAAGATGAGTGCAACCTGTCTCATGTTGTCTATCTAAATACAAAAACAAGCATTAGTGTGTATATATGTGGGAACATCTAGGAAGTTGATTATTTGAATGTTGGGGGCCAAAAGTGAATTTTTAAATTTTATATGTTTAGTAGAAAATTCACGTTCATAGGGGGGCCTAGCCCCCCTCCCACCTCCCCTACCCCTGTGGCCCTCCTTCCCTTGCCCCATATGAAGATTTTAATAAATTTATTAAACATACAATATCATTGATTCATTGGGAAAATAAATTTATATACAGAAAGTTGTACATCATCTTTAAACCATGCTAGGTAAATCTGAAGTTATTGTACTAAGATATAAGTACATATATAGTTGTGGTGATCAACAGTAGGTACCTCTTCTTCCTCTTGGCAAGGAGCATTTGCAGATTTGCTTCTTTCTAGCGCTGATGGTGTTTTTGTTTATGATATTCGCTGATGACTTTCACATACATAGTGCTTTCATGTAAGTACTTTTTATCAATTCTTATTCATTACCTTCGCTCATGTAAATTTTAACTACTACTATGTGTGTGTGTGTGTCTATATATATATATATATATATATATATATATATATATATATATATATATATATATATATATATATATGCAGTGGCACTAAAGCAGCATCTTCAATCTCAATGTTATGGAACCATAGGTGGTTGCTTATGCATGTTAGCTACATATGTATGTCTGTGGTGTGGGACACATCAACACAAGTTTCGCCTTCCTCGTCGCCACTGAGTAGGTAGGTTTTCCATGCATTAGTAGCAAGCTAGCATGTTTTTCTTTCTTTTTTATTTTGCAGAAGAAGCAGGTAAATGTTGGGTATTTTAAACACAAACAGAAAAATCCGCAAGCGCACGGATACCGATGTAGCCTTCACCCGGGAGTATTCCAGAGTATCGATTTTCCACAGGGAACGTGAGTGTACTAATTAAGATCCAAGATCGCCCAAGGATAACTATATAATTATTTTTGGTGGGAAGAGAGGAAGTTTCCTGAGAGTTCTCTAGTTGATCTAAGAATCAAGGATTACTTCAAGAGTATCTATTTCGGGACATCAGAACACTAACCACAGAAAGAGATGAGAAGGGGGCTAGGAAGCTCCGACTACGGAGCTCCGACTACGGTCCTACACCGATCCGAACGAGGTGGAATACGTCGACCGTTAGGGCTGTCACTACCCCAAGGCTACCACAACTATCCGCAGGATTGGGTGCAATTCCAAGTAATTGCAAGACTAAACACCATGTCTAATCTATTAATTACTACTCTAATGTTTCAAAGATTAGAGCACTTGATGCAAGCAGGAATCCAATAAATAACTTGAATGTAAATAAAAGTAATTAGAGAACTCAGGAATTATGAATTGAAGAACCTGGAAAACGATGAAGAACGAACCAGATGCTGCAAAAGTATAATGTTGAGGAAGATCCGACAGATCCGGCTCCTCCTCCGCTCTCCTCTTCTCTCTCCCTATTTTCTAAATTACAACTAGAACTAACTAGAACTAGAACTAGAGGAACTAGAACTAGATCTAGATGAACTAGAGGTAGAACTAGAAGAACTAGAGGGATCCTCTCTACTTGGATGAAGAATTGAAACCCTAACTTTGATTCTGTAGAAGAGGTATGATCTCCAGGGGCCAGGGGGTCTGGTTTTATAGTCCCTTCAAGTGAATCTGGGCCGTCGGATCAAACCGACATTGATCGCACGGTTTTCCTTGATCCTTTAGGTCGGTGGAGCATAATCCGCGAAACGTGTCCTGATTGGGCACTGTAGCTGGGCGGGCGCCCAGGAGAGTTGGGCGGGCGCCCTGCCTCCGAGCCCGATTTCCTTCCCGTTCGTTCCCGTGGCTTCTGGAGTCTTCTAGATGGTAGAAAATTGCGCGGCACGTTAATATCTCTATGTAAACCCGACATGTGGGCCTTTCTTCCGTATTTCCTGATAACCCCCTGCAGAAATAGACAAACACCAAAACTCGTGGAATTCTGTCAGATAAAACTCTAAGTCTAGGTGTTAGTTGCATTTGGATCCTTTTCCATGATTAGTTGATGGTTAAATGTGAGCATTAAGCACCGTCAACAAGCTCCCCCAAGCTTAACCTTTGCTCGTCCCTGAGCAAAGATGAACTCAAGAGTTTCTGCAGTGGTTTCATACCTTAAAGATACACATGGGTTCAAACAAGATCTCATCTCTGGGTTAGGGTAAACTGTTAAGATTTAAACTTACTCATATTACCTTTCACCATGGGGCTTGTAACCGTCACTTGTGTCTTGAGCAGTTAAAAGATAGAACGGTCTAGTCAAGCGCCATGTCTCTTGTTCTTCGATTAACTATAGCTCTGGAGTTTTTGCAGATTTTCAAATAAAACTCAGAGATTCCTTGTATGACTCTCTCTAGTCTCTCTTTTGTGGTATTTCTGGATCCTTACCAAGGCAGTAAAGGTGTATGCCTTCTCTCTCACCCTACTCTAATAAGGCTTTTGATATCTGGAGCTCATAGGTGGGAGATAGCTAATACATACTTACAAGACATTTATTGCATAGTCAAACTATGGATCCAAAAGAACAAGTCAATAAGTCAAATCAAGATGTGCATGTGTGGTGAATGAATGGTGCATGGTAAAGATGGTGATAACAATGGTGAAAGTCTAATTCTACTTATGCTCTTTTGAGGGGATACATACCTTTCTTGCTCTTTTGAAACTTTTTGAGGAGAATGAGATGCTCTATATTTTCTCTCTTTTTTTTCTCAGGTGGGTATCTTGTACCCCTAATTCTACTGTCAGACACTTGTCCATTTTTACCTCTCGTCTCACTTTTTTTTATTTTCTTTCGAGGTTCCGGGCACTTGCCCCTTTTTATTTCCTCGTATTTATTATTTTTTTTATTTTTTAGAGCACTCATCTCCTGAAATAATGTAGCAAGTGGTAGTAACCAAGATAACTTGAGCATTTATTTCACAGAGGAAAACAGAAATGTTTTTGGCTATTTTCTCCCGGATTAGGAGTAGAATATTTTTTGGGTGGTTCTGGAGATGGAAAAGGATGAATATATGTGGATGCGTACTTCCAGAGTAGAAGCAGCATGTATGAGTGAACGTGCAAGTGAATCTTGATTTAACCACATGACAAGCTCCTAAGGGTCTACACAACTTGACCACACTCAATGCTCATAAGCAGTAAAGTAAATGTACGGTTCAAAGTCTAGCAAGCATGTATATATGGCTGTGGTAGGAATTTAAACTCTCATCATACAGAAACTCATCATGCAACATTTTAAAGATTTTCAAAGGTAAAATTCTCCAGAATTCTAGCATCTCTAGGAACAGATAAACAACAGCTCAACCTTCCCATATCATATCCGTTAACGACATAGACTTCAGATCAAGTACTCTTCCCACAAGTTCAGGTTTAGAGCAAATCTTAATTAATACCAGTCATGCCTAAACTTGAGAGAGATTTCAATTTAAGAACTAGCCATAGCAGAGCAATTATTCATCATTTTCATGTGAGAGATTATCTTGAGGGTTCATAGCAAATTTTATTTATTTATTTATTTAGCAAACTAAGCAAAGATATATATATAAACACAAAATCTTTATTTGGGTTTTTATGATTATGCATCTTTTTATTATTTGAGTAAAGTATAAACGTGAGTAGAAACACTTAGCTGGATAAATGGGGGTGCTCTCCCCCAAGCTGGATTTTGACGTAATTCCTTTTGATGTAGCAGGTGGCGGAGGTGTATTTGAATGTCGGCAGTACCCTAACAGCGATTAGGATGTCCTCCGTCTACTAATCTTCTTTGATCCTTGAATTCTGTGAAGCTCAAATAGACAACAAAGCTTTGTGGAACTGGTTAAGGGTTAGCGTAAATACCTAGCCTTTATCATGTTGAGCTTCCTCAAGAAATGTTACTCTCTTTAGTAGGATCATAAATTTATTTTTATAGGACAGGAATATATTTATTTCATTTTTACGCCACCACAGTGAATGTACTTAAGGGTTTTATGCCATGAGCATACTCACATGGGGCTTAATATTTTTAACATTTTTATTTTCTTTTCAAGATGATATGAACCTGATTAACTAAGCAAACTATTTTAAATAATTGAAAGGAAAAAGATAACTACCAAGTTTACCTCTTGGCAAGGCGTTCGGTGTTTTTAAGTCCTCCGAACGGGACTCTCTGCTTTCTCAGTCGTCCTGGGATTCGCTGGGTGGCGTAGTCGGTGATTCCAACGACGTCTGCTCTTCATGTATAATTATCTTCTTTCTCCACACCTGACTCGGTGCTACAGTCTCCTCAAGACAGTTCTGTTCAAGTTGTATGTCTTCAGACCTTACAACTTATCCTTCATAGTCTACCCATCCGTCCTTGATGATTTGCCTCCTCTGGTTGCGGTTATGTCGTCGTCTTCTTGTCCTGACCTACTTAGAGTCTTCAACTATATAGTTAGGGTCAGTAAAACAGTGGCGTACCTTCTCTGAGGGGAAGTGCATGTGGACTTCTCTGGTTCCAATGTATATGATTGCTTTAATGGTGCTAAAGAACGGTCTTCCAAGGATGATGGGTGGATCGTACTCGTCTTCTCTCATGTCAGTAACCTTCAATCTTTCAGAATGTCTGATCTGCCATCTGGAGCTGAATGTATGTTTGTTGCAGGGACATGGTTCCATGCAGGAGCTGATATGTGACTGCGGCCATTATGTTGACGTTAGATCCGGTGTCGTAGAGTGTCTTCTGAAAAGAATATCCGTTGATTGTGCACTCGATGCTTGGGACACCAAGGTCGTCCTTCTTGATCAAGAAAGGTGACTTGAGTTGACGATCTTGACCTCCTTGAGCTGCAGTGACCATCTTAGCTGACTCGGTACACATTTACTTGTTCTTGTTCCTCCTGTTGGTCCTCTTCCTTGGTTCATGTCGGGAATGCTCTGGGATTTGTGTAGTCTTGTTTCTTGAAGGAAAACGTCTCCTTCTTTCCCTTGATGTAGAAACTGATCTTGGCAGCACTAGCGTAGATGACAGCTCCCGAGGTGTTCAGGAATGGCTTCCCCTAGGTATAATGTTGACGCTGGAGCCAAAGTCGCAGAGTGCTTCTAGGAAGTCCACCATGCCGATAGAGATTGGGATGACGGGGCGTCCTAGACTGTCTCTCTTGACCAGCAGAAGGTCAGTAATTACTTCCGCAACGGGGTTACTCCAGTAGTTACATCCTCAAGCATCTCAGGGCAGTGTTTGCATGAGTGTCCAGTATCTCCAGCGTGTTTGTGCTCATATATCTAGGTTTTTCACTTGGTGGAGTCTGGGAGTTGTAAAACTCCTTCATATTTTGCTCGAAGTGTACCTACTCATAGAGACAAGGCAGAGATCAAGTGCATGGGCCCTGTTGGTGGAAAACACCAACAGAACCAAAAGTGTATTTGTTCTTCTCTAACCTCAAGCATAGTGAGCAAGACAAAGTTGATAATAAAATCATGAGTGTAGTATTTAACATTTGTCAGATTAGATTGCTCAACCTTATGGAAAGATAATCTATCTATATATATGTTTTGTTTATATCTTCCAAAGATTGAGTGTGCAATATTTTAGCTAATATGATTAGGAGTGTGGAATCACAAAGGTGGAAGGACTAAACATGTTGAATCGATTGGGTTGGTTAATCTAGAGTTGTAGATCATACATGTTTGTCTCTTTTATTCATGTGAACGCCAGAACCAAGGAGAAGCTTATAGAAGTGATAGTCAAGTACTTTAAGATGTTACCTTACTTGAAGAGTGATGGTACAGTATCACCTTGTGGAAGCTTTCCTCTCTTAGCGGTTGTGCATTGTGTTTGTGGCACCCTCCATGGATCATCTCTTGTGAGCTATGCCTTCCTTGTGTAAATTGTTAAACTTCATGTGTGTCTCTCTTTGTCTCCAATGTGAGTTTATCTCAGGACTTCCTAGGTCGATATTGAAAGTTTTCCTGCAGGGGTTAGTCCAATAAAATATACCAATGTCTACACAAGCAGTTTTTAGTTCAATAACCAAACTAGACTCCATGTCTAATTAGATTAAGGAAGACTGTTTAACCTAAGCACCATGCTTAATTTAAAAACCAATAGAAGTATGTACAGTACTTCCAAACTAACACTTACTAGGATAAACAAAGGTAGCGTGATGGCTTTTATAGAGATCTACTCAAGTGGAGATGAAGTAGTGTGATTACTATTTAACAAATTGAGCATGTCTCAAAGGTAGGGACAACCAACATAGCAACATGGCAAATGATGTTTTTATATAAAGTACTCCCCCAAGCTTGAATTTTGCAAAATTCAAGTTTGGATGAATTTAATTCAATGTTGTATGATGATTGGTTGTACATACCTTGTGCTTGTCATTCATCCGATCTTCTTGCTCCAATCCTAGAAAGGTTAGTGACAAGAATACCCGAAGGAATTTTTTTTACAATTATCCTTATATGCTCAATACATAAGGTAGTGTTGCAAATAATTAAAAGCTTATGTTACGATCTGATCAGTGCTTGTTTTAGGACACTAAGCTTGTCCTTGGGAAACCATCAATTTATGTCGGCGAAGTGGTTTCCCCTCCAACGCTGACCTATATCAAGATCAACTCAACGAGATCTGCAATATTTAATATAGACATATGCATCGACAACCGCCCTTTTAAAGTTTTTATGAATAGAAAGGAAGAGGGGGTTGGAGATCTCGAATGTGGTGATGTTGGAGAGACCAATGGATTGTGAAGATGTTGCATATGAGCATGGAGTAAATGAAGTGGCTATGAAATAAATTCCATGCTCATTAATGCTTAGAGTGAAATCCATGTGGTATGGTGAAAGTGATAAGGTGAGTGTGGTAAAAAAGGAAAAGAAAAAGGATACACGGATGACTTGGTTCGAAACTAGCACAACTACCGTTCCCCGGCAACGGCGCCAGAAAGCTTGTTGGGTATTTTAAACGCAAACAGAAAAATCCGCAAGCACACGGATACCGATGTAGCCTTCACCCGGGAGTATTCCAGAGTATCGATTTTCCACAGGGAACGTGAGTGTACTAATTAAGATCCAAGATCGCCCAAGGATAACTATATAATTATTTTTGGTGGGAAGAGAGGAAGTTTCCTGAGAGTTCTCTAGTTGATCTAAGAATCAAGGATTACTTCAAGAGTATCTATTTCGGGACATCAGAACACTAACCACAGAAAGAGATGAGAAGGGGGCTAGGAAGCTCCGACTACGGTCCTACAAACACCGATCCGAACGAGGTGGAATACGTCGACCGTTAGGGCTGTCACTACCCTAAGGCTACCACAACAATCCGCAGGATTGGGTGCAATTCCAGGTAATTGCAAGACTAAACACCATGTCTAATCTATTAATTACTACTCTAATGTTTCAAAGATTAGAGCACTTGATGCAAGCGTGAATCCAATAAATAACTTGAATGTAAATAAAAGTAATTAGAGAACTCAGGAATTATGAATTGAAGAACCTGGAGAACGATGAAGAACGAACCAGATGCTGCAAAAGTATAATGTTGAGGGAGATATGACAGATCCGGCTCCTCCTCCGCTCTCCTCTTCTCTATCCCTATTTTCTAAATTACAACTAGAACTAACTAGAACTAGAACTAGAGGAACTAGAACTAGAACTAGATGAACTAGAACTAGATCTAGATGAACTAGAGGTAGAACTAGAAGAACTAGAGGGATCCTCTCTACTTGGATGAAGAATTGAAACCCTAACTTTGATTCTGTAGAAGAGGTATGATCTCCAGGGGCCAGGGGGTCTAGTTTTATAGTCCCTTCAAGTGAATCTGGGTCGTCGGATCAAACCGACATTGATCGCACGGTTTTCCTTGATCCTTTAGGTCGGTGGAGCATAATCCGCGAAACGTGTCCTGATTGGGCACTGTAGCTGGGCGGGCGCCCTGCCTCCGAGCCCGATTTCCTTCCCGTTCGTTCCCGTGGCTTCTGGAGTCTTCTAGATGGTAGAAAATTGCGCGGCACGTTAATATCTCTATGTAAACCCGACGTGTGGGCCTTTCTTCCGTATTTCCTGATAACCCCCTGCAGAAATAGACAAACACCAAAACTTATGGAATTCTGTCAGATAAAACCCTAAGTCTAGGTGTTAGTTGCATTTGGATCCTTTTCCATGATTAGTTGATGGTTAAATGTGAGCATTAAGGACCGTCAACAGTAAACAGCGGTGCGAGGGATAGATAAGTGCACTGATAAAATTTATATATGGGCACGCAGGTGATCACGAGGATGGCTTGCATGGGGCTCATGGTAGTTGTGTTCCAAGACCATGACACACCCAATGGTGATGCTATAGCTAATTGGAGGGGATGTACTTTTCCTGTGGGTGCATAGACATGTCTCATGGAGGGGCATATGTGGTGAAATTATAACCAAACTCATTGATTTTGCATTGTTTGGGGGGCATGTGCACCCTCTAAGCATAGTGTAGCTTTGCCCCTGCACACACCTGTGAACATTTCTTACACCTTGCCACTATGTGCTCTAGAGTGTAGTATGCCACCACCTTGGGATGGCCATAGCTCATGCTTGCATGGCATTCCCGATAGTTGTTTCCCTATACGACAACACACACCTAATGGTGATACTACAACTAATTGGATGGGAGTGTACTTTCCTTGTGGGTTTATAGGCATGTCTCATGGAGGGTGCATATGTGGTGAAATTATAGTCAAACTCATTGATTTTGCATTGCTTGGGGGGGCATGTGCACCCCGTAACCATAGTGTAGTTTTGCCCTTGCACACACATGTGTCATGTGAACATTTTTTACACCTTGCCACCATTTGCTCCATAGTGTAGTATGCTACTACCTCTTACCTGCTTATGGGTTTCCTCGACCTATCGATGCAGGGAGTCCTGAGCCCTAGTAGAAGCCTACCCTAGTCACCAGAATTGACACTCTATATATTGTGCATGCCAGTAATTTGCCACTGAATTGCAATAGGTGTATACAAGTTCTAAGTTACAAGTGTTATATTCATATTTCTAAGGTGATTCAGAATGTGTATGCATTGTAATGTAAATTAGTGTTGAAGCACCTGCCTTTGCGTAAAGCTAGATTTTTCCTTAGGCATGCATGGCAAAATATGATATGATTCCGACCAAATATGCTTGGTGGAAAAAAAGTTTTTCTTAGGCCTTGTTTAGATCCAAAAACCTTTTGGATTTGGCTCCGGTAGCACTTTCGTTTATATTTAACAATTATTATCTAACCATGGACTAACTAGGCTCAAAAGATTCGTCTCATAAATTACAGGCAAACTGTGCAACTAGTTATTTTTTATCTATATTTAATGATTCATGCATGTGCCGCAAAGATTCGATGTCACGAGAAATTTTAAATTTCTTTTGGATTTTGGGTGTAACTAAACAAAACATTAATTCTTGTAACCATAACAGATGTACATGCTCCATTGGAGATGGATGATTGACTAGTCCTCTAGAAGACGCGTGGCGGGAAGGCTAATCAGCTCAGCAAGTGTTTGGTTAGCGTGTTAAAATTTAATAGGTACTATAACATTCTCATTTTATTTGACAATTAGTGTCTAGTAATAAACTAATTAGGCTCAAAATATTCATCTCGTTAATTATTTTTTCAGTTTCGTAAATAGTCTATGTTTAGTACTCCATGCATATGTCCAAACATTTGATGGATGATAAAAAAAATCAACTCTCACCAAACAGAGGCTCAGGCCTTGTTCAGTTCCGAAAACTTTTTGGGTTTAGGGTTTACGGTGTAGCAATTTCGTTTTTATTTGTCAATTATTATCCAATCATAGACTAACTAGACTCTATAGATTGATCTCATGATTTACAGGTAACCTGTGCAATTAGTTTTTATTTTCGTCTATATTTAGTGTTTCATGCATGTGCCGTAAGATTCGATGTGACGAGAAATCTTGAAAAGTTTTTAATTTTTGGATGAACTAAACAAGGACTCAGCCACAATGGCCAATGCCAATCCATGGTCAATCACTACCTGGTTCTAGCAGGCTCCGCGTAATGTACGTAGTATTTATTTAGGTCTTGTTTAGTTGCGAAATATTTTTAGATTTTAATATTGTAGTATATTCGTTTTTATTTGACAAACATTATTCAATTATTTATTAACTAGGTTTAAAAGATTCGTCTCGTGATTTAAGTCAGACTTTGTAACTAGTTTTTATTTATATTTAATATTTAATGTTTTATACATGTGTGGTAATATTCAAAATCTTTTAAAAAAATTGGTTTTTTAGATGAACTAAACAAGGCCTAGTTGGCCAGTTGTTATATCGTTTTTTTTTGACAACTGCATATATTATATATTAAGCAGCCATTTTACAAAAAAAAGTTCTCCAAGGAAGACCAAATTACATCTGGATCCAAAGACCGGATAAGCATGACAACTACAACGAAGCCGTTGACGACGACAGATTCGCCGGTGGGGGGTCGTAGAGGCACCGGAGATGCATACACCCAGGTGGAAGGCCGCGCCAAGCATCGGTTGAGGGTGGGGCGACGGAGCCGGTGTTGAAGCATGCGTCAAGCGACCGAAGAATAAGGTTGTTGCCGTCGCTGGGGGAAGAGGATGGAGCTCCAAGTCGGGATCCCGATGGAGACGAAGTTCACTCGACAACGCCGCAGGAAGAGCTGTCCGGTTCAGCAGGTGCGATGGTTGCATAGTAGAGAAGAAGGCGGAGGCGGAACGCGGTGGATGGTCGGAGAAGCACAGATCTGGGGGTGGCGCGAAGAAGGCGAGGTGGAAGAGGAGAAGGGGGAGGCCGAGCACAGATCTGGGGAGGCGCGAGTATGGCGAGGTGGAAGAGGGGGATGAGGAGACCGAGCTGCGGAGGAGCAGGTTTATTTTATTTAAACGTACTTTGGTAGGAGCCTCGTCGGCGACTGGAGCTGCAGCAACAGAGACAACGATGGCAACGGCGAAGGCGACCACCAGGGGAGACCCCATCACGGGACTCCTATAGGCTGTACAGGAGGAAGGGAAGGAGGGGGCCCCTTTCCCTACCCGGTGCGGCGAGGACGCCGGGACCGAGAGGAAGGGGCCAGAGAGCGGCTTGGCGGCGGCGGCGGCGAGATCTATTCTATGGGGGAGAGAGGAAGGAGAAAGAGAGAAGTCCCTCCTTGCAGTTGAAGCTACTACTTGATTCGAGCGGCCGGCCGGCCTTCCGGTGAAACCAAACCATGGAAGGTGCTGCCGGAGGCCGCGAGCTGAAGGTGCTGGGCGCCTGGGCGAGCCCGTTCGTGCTGCGGGTGCGGGTGGCGCTGCACCTCAAGGGACTGGACTACGAGTACGTGGAGGTGGACCTCGCCGACAAGGGCGACCTGCTCCTCGCCACCAACCCCGTCCACAAGAAGGTGCCCGTGCTCCTCCACGGCGGCAAGACGGTGTGCGAGTCCATGCTCATCGTGGAGTACCTTGACGAGGCCTTCCGCGGCGAAGGTCTGGCGTCGTTCCTCCCCGCCGACCCCCACCGCCGCGCCGTCGCCCGCTTCTGGGCCGCCTACGTCGACGGCGAGGTAGTAATTAAGGATAAAATTAAACCCTCTTGCGATTCCCTTTTTAATTTGTTGACCTCCTGATGACGAGCGTTTGATTCAGCCGGCATCACCTGTCTGTGTCTGCAATCAGCTGCTGAGCTCGTGGTTGGCGATCTACGCGGCGAGGACGGAGGAGGAGAAGGCGGTGGCGGTGGCGCGGACGCTCGGCGCGGTGGACGCGCTGGAGGGCGCGCTCACGGACGCGCAGCGCACGGGTGGCGAGAAGGGGTGGTTCGGCGGCGATGGCGTCGGCTTGGTGGACCTCGCGCTCGGCGGGTTCGTGCCGGCGATACAGGCGTCGGAGCCCACGACCGGGCTCAGGATCGCAGACCCCGCCAGGGCGCCGCGGCTGGCTGCGTGGGTGGACCGGTTCTGCGCGCTCGACGCGGCGAAGGCGGCCATGCCGCCAATCGAACGGCTGGTCGAGATGGGGAGGAAGAGGATGGCCGAGCCACACGCGGCAGCGACGGCGACTGATCGAGATGCAAGAAAATAAATGAATATTACGCCACTCATCACAATTCACAAAAGGAAGATCGGCTACTACCCACAGGCCACAGCAGATTTGTTGTATAAATAAATACTTCTAGTGAGCAATACAGATGATCGCGAATGTGCTTTGTTGCGCGCTGGATGCATTGGTAGATCATAAACATGTACCCCCTCAGTTCCGATTAGGCTACTAATAAAAAACTAATTACATAACTCGCCAAAAAACTGCAAGACGAATTTATTAAAGCCTAATTAATCTGTCATTAGCATATGTGGGTTACGGTAACACTAAGGTTAATTATGGATTAATCAGGTTTAAAAGATTTTTCTCGCGATTTCCAACCAAACTGTGTAATTAGTTTATTTTTTATTTATATTTAATGTTTTATGCATGTGTCCAAATATTCGATGGGATTGGTGAATACTTTTTGGGTTCAGATTTAAACAAGGTCTTACAAGACATTTTGGCAATTACAAAGATTTATGACATTAAATACCATGAAAATATAATTAATAAAGGATTTAATCATACTTAGTAATAAAAATATTATCTTATCATATAAATTTTGGTCAAACTTGATATGCTTTGAGGCCTTGTTTAGTTGCACTCAAAAACCAAAAACTTTTTCAAGATTCTTCGTCACATCAAATTTTGATGCATATATATGTAGTATTAAATATAGATAAAAACATAACTAATTACGCAGTTTGTTTGTAATTTGTGAGATGAATCTTTTGAGCCTAATTAGTCTATGGTTGGACAACAACTACCAAATACAAAAGAAAGTACTACCGTGTTCAAATCTAAAAAGTTTTTGGATCAAAACAAGGGCTGACTCTCCAAGATTGAGTTGTAGGTTTTGTTTGCCACAGCTCCGCTTCACTAGTAAAGCTATTTTTTTATAAAACAATTTCATGCGCAACTTTCTATGTGAGGCTAAGTTGTGTTTGAAAAATATTTGGCAAAATAGGTTCACCAACAACTTCATGCATGGATAAGAAAAAGAAACGAGGGAAGAGAGAGCTAGAATAAGCTACTTTTTTCAACTTCACCATAACTCGTGTTTTGTGAGAGGAAGAGAAAAACAACTTTACCCATGAAACTGTTTTATAAATGAGTGTTTGGACCAACTGACAACAACACATGAAACTGTTGTGAGCTGTACCAAATAGACCCGTAGTGTCTAGTAGCTCCACGCTCCACCAACTAGTTCCGCTAACACAAATTTGTGGTGGCATTACAAATGAGGGCCTGTTTAGTTACCATTTGGGCCAAAAAAAATTTGGATTTTGGCATACCATTTTGCAAAATAAAACTAAACATTATCCAAATTTTTTTGCAAAATGGTTACCATTTTGCATTCTGGATTTTGGCTTTAAGAGCCAAAAAAATCCAAAAGAACAGCATGGTTGCCATAATAAGAGTAATAAATTCTAGATTTTAGATGAAATTAAAAGTAACTTTAGAAATTTTAATATTTTGTTTTCATCGTTCTAAAGTAATTAGCATTTTGTATTTTGACTTGCATAGGAATTAAACACGCCGTCAGATGAGATGACACGTCGTAAGTAGATTGTCATTTGATGGAACCCATGATGGCTCAAAGACATCATAGGACGGTGAGAGGTCCAAGCTGAAGCCTTTTCTGCCGTCGGTCCGTTTCGGCGACGCTACGCTCATATATAGGAATATATATATATATATATATATATATATATATATATATATATATATATATATATATATAGAGTGTGTTTGGTTCCGTGCTAGCCAGATTTTTATAGTATAGGCAGCGTCTGTTTGGTCGTGGTCGGCTTTCCAGGCTTATGGAAGCTCAATTTATATATAGTTCTTCTCGTTTTTAGGAACGCCAGGTTCGACCGTCTCCACGGAGCCAAGCTTGCGCTAGGCTCGAGCGTGAGTCCACTAGTACAGAGAGATACTATACTGGCGGTTCGCAACCTCTTTGTACAGGCGGATTGACGAACCGCCAGTGGCTATAGGCTTGTGGAAATAAAAGTTTCCACCGAATGTAGAAACCGATTTCTACATGCGGTTCAGTTATGAGATCCGTCTGTAGATATCAATTTCTAAAGGCGGTTCTTTTATATCAACCGTCTGTAGAAATTGGATTCTACAGACGGTTCTCATAACAGAACCGCCTGTGGTAAGATTTTCTAATTTAACCCTATTTTCCAGCAAACCCTATTTTTAATATTATATATATTATATACATTAATATTGAAACTATGTTAGGCTACAAGATTCAACCAATGCAACATGCAATATATTTATATATACCATTACTTTGTATATAAAATTATATTAATTACAAACACCACACATCAAAGTTTTTTGTTTACAGACATATGAGGTTTCACATCTGAAAACTCTGCTCTAATAACCCGATCGAGATAGTTTTAGCCTACTAATATCTCTTAACGCTCTAAACTCAGTCTTTGCTAGGACGCTGGTCGGGTCGTGATATTTCCCTTCGGTGGGAATGGCTTCTCTCAAGAGAAAACTGCAGAGGTCCTCAACTATGTTATATAGAACAGCTTGAGTCACGGTCTTCGCCTTTTCCAACTCATGTTCCTGCAGAGAAAGTTAGAAACATCATAAATTTATAGTTCATATAACACATGCTTAGCAACAAAAAATGACACAAATAATATAAACGACTATTAGAGCAATACCTTAGAAGGGTTAGTTACATATCTTCCGGTCTCTCTCATGAACTCGCAGACGTAGAATTCACAGTAGACCGATCCGACTAGTTGCTTATGGCACTGATGTATGACAAAAAAGTGGATATTTATTAGTTGCAACATCGTCATATGCATATTATATTTATAAAAGACAGCTTATGATATTTTGGTACGTACCAGCTATTCATAAAATAATCTCAATGGCTGTCCCGGTTCTGATGAATCACACCTTCCACCTTTGATCTTATAATACCTATAGGCCCTATAGTATCGAATACACAATCCTCAAGTTATTCTGAAACTCTTATAAAAGTAGGTATGAATATTTAATGTACTCAGCTTACCGTTCCAAGTGTGTAATGAATTTTGCATAACTTGAAAGATCATAGTCTGCAGAGTCTAGGACTAGCACACGTCCTAGACTAGGATTAATGAGGAGGCAGATCCAGTGGTCCCTGAGAGAATCGAATTTATGATGCAAGTGCCCATTGAAATTACTAATACGACGATGAATACAAATTACACTTAACCAAAGTTGTATGGTGCAACAACACATTCTCGATCTTGATACTTGAGCAGTGCCAAGGCTATGTAGAGGTCGTATTTACATTCATAATCTAGTCGACTTTCATCTATTATCTTCTTACGCTCAGCGGGGTCCAAACCTTCTAAGGAGTCGTGTTTGTCTCCGATTCTGAAGTTGTGCTGCTCCTCGCATATCTTCATCGGGCTCAGATACGCAACCATTTTACTGGCAGACCTATCCGGATCTGAACCGTACTGCATCTCTCGTTGCTCAAAATTCATTCTGCAATGAGCACTTGTACGTTAGATGTTGAAAATTGATGCAACTCATGAATAATAACACAAGATAGTACGAGTGACACTTACAATGCAAACACGGTTACCAGCTGCACGTCTAGTCTCTGTAGGTTCATCATTAGCCACATGTCCTCGAAGGTAACGATTGCCTTTGTACGCTCACTGTTGAATGCTGTTGGTGGTATAATCACATTGATCGTGTCAATGCCTACAGAAGCTGCTCTCATATACCAGTCATGCATCCTTTTTATACCAGCTGAGATCTTTTTGAGTTTGTCCCAACTAAGTAGTGGTCTACCTGGCTCATATTTAGTAGGGAAAAATTTGTAATCATCCTTCGTTGGTGGCCTGATATTGACAATACGTGTTTCACAGCTTTTTAACCCCTCCTTCTCATGCTCTGCTAAGTCAACAAGTTTTGAAGTGCGGCTCCTTGCAATTCCGGACAAAAATAGGGCCGTACGAGCGGCCTTCTTCTTTGGCTCATACGGGGAAACCAATTTAGGGACCGAGAATTTTGTTTTCTTTGGTTGCAGTGGTGTCTTATCATTATTTTTTGGTGCCGGTGGTGTGGAAGATTGCGGTGTTGAAGCATGGGGTTTAGGTGATGGTGGTGAAGCCTGGGGTTTAGGTGATGGTGGGGGAGTGGGTTTTGATGGTGGCGGGGATGGTGGTTGAGGCATTATTGGTGATGGTGGTGGTGGGGATTGTGGATGCAAGATTGGAGAGGTTGGTGGAGTGGGAAGAGATGTGGGATGGGACGACTCCTGAGTCTGCGGCACTTCTCGGGGTGATGGTTCTGGTACCTGAGACAGCAGGACGTCCCGTCGAGGCCAAAGAATAAAATTCTTGATAACTTGTCCCAGTTTCTCAATGCCCTCGGGACTGGGAATGTCTAGCATGTCGTCCTCATATCCTTGGACAACTCTCAACACTTCCACCCTGCAGTAGTCCTCAGGGATCTCACTACCATGGAATTGACGCCCCGGGATCGCAAGTCCTGTGGCTACTTCCCTTGTACGGTTATTGTTAAAACCGTACCTTATGACTAGGGAGCAGGGCACAGGACTATCGATCTCATCAACTGGATAGCGGACCTTGTCTCCGGTAGAGGCAATACTACTTGGGACGACCGGAGCTTGTTCTGTTGTTGTCGGGGCGACGACTAGCTGCATTTGAGGAGGCTGCTGGCCACTTAATTGGCTAGACATTGCGGTCGCCAATCGCTGCATCAACTCAGGAGGAGGATTGGATAGGATTTTAGACATCACCTCTTCGACTTCTCTCTTAGCCTCCTCCTTAAAATAATTAGACATTTCTTTCTTGTAGCGATCCCATTTCCTATACATTGCTTCCCACTCTGGTCCAAAGCCTTCTTTCCATCCTTCTTTTGATGAGATGTCTCGTACACGACCAGGATGCTCTGGGTTACCCAGAGCAACAGTAAGGACATCTTTCTCTCTTTGAGGCTTAAATTCGCCCGCTTGCTGCTTAGCTGCCACAGCGAAAATATTCTTCGCTGCCTCTTCGACCATTGGGTCAGAAAATGATAAGCTAGACTTGGCTTCCTTTGCCGGTACACAAGCACGAATCCACCTCGAGCCCCTGCGACCAAGTTGGTCAGGGAGCGCTGGCAGACCCTTAGCCCTCTGCGCTTCATCCTCTGGCTCCCATTGGGTAAGCTTGCGCTGATAACCACCTGTGCCTAGATGATGGTGGTACTTGTTCCTTTTTACGAGCTTGGATTTAGATTCGCTCAAAGCTTTGAACTCCTCGGTACTTCTCTACTCTAGAAACACCGCTCACTGACCAGCAGTGATTTTATACCTTTTTGTCGGGTTCAACCCTTTCTTTGCCCACTTAGAATTCAACTCGGACTTGTAATTCCTAAACATGATCCCCCACTGCTTCAATGTGTACTCCTTTACTAGGTCTTCTGAACCCTGAGGTAAAACAAACCTTGTAAGTAGCCTGTCCCACATTCTTCTGATTTTATTTTGGTCCACATTTGCCCACTCCCTGACTGTGATGTCAAGATGGTCCCTAACTAAGAATCTAAGTGCGTTACGCCACTTAGGTAAGGCCTCTAGAGGAGCTAGGGGTTGTCCTGTCGGGCTCACATCTGTAATTCTAAATGTGACTTTTGGAAACTGATTCAATCCTCTATCACCTCGTTTCCTTTTTCTATCATCAGTCTTCTCGGTGGTCTTCTCGGTGGTTGTCTCCGTCGTCGGTTCGGGTGCACCTTCATGTGTGAATTCTTCCTGGGATAGGATCTCTTTCACCTCATGAAACTGAGATAACACCTCCTGTTCATGTTAAAAGTTAAACACATAAATCATTCTTGTACATATACTGAGGGACATAAAAGTTAGAAAGATTGAATTATGGATGAGTAATTCATCACCTCATCTACTTCTGAAATGTAATCAGGGTCGCGTTCTAATTCACGACGAGCGTTCCTCTCTATGCGAGGATCTAGAATGTCGCTAGGGGAGGTCTCGTACGAAGTACTTGATTCACGTTCTGGACCGTGACGCTTGGTTTGGGGTTGGAGAAGTCATCGTGATAATCTATTCAAATAATTACTTAGCATTATAAATAATGTATATACATAGACACTTAAACTAAAAGCAAATATTAATTGTTTATTATTTTTACACATAAATAAATATATGCAATTTACATATATATATATAATTGCATTATAAATAATTGGATTATAAAAAAAAGAAATAATAACTACTTAGCTTATGCTATAATGTATATACATAGACACTTAAACTAAAAGCAAATATGAATTGCATTGTAAATAATGTATATACAATTAATAATTTTAAGAAAAATAAAACATCATATACATCAAATAAGAAAAATAAAAAAATTTATTTAGGATATGCATAATGTATATTTATCTAGGACAATTAACAATTAATAATTATTTAGGACAATTAATAATTAATAATACATCATATATATTTATTTAGAACAATTAATAATTATTTAGGACAATTATACATCATATATACATCAAATAAGAAAAATAAAAAATAATTATTTAGGATATGCATAATGTATATAAGAAAAATAAAACATCATATACATTTATTTAGGACAATTAATAACTTTAAGAAAAATAAAACATTATATACATTTATCTAGGACAATTAATAATTAATAATTATTTATGACAATTAGTAAGTATTTAGGACAATTAATAATACATCATATATATTTATTTAGAACAATTAATAATTATTTATAACAATTATACATCATATACATCAAATAAGAAAAATAAAAAATAAAAAAATAAAACAATGGCCGCTGGTGGGCCAGCCTAGGTGGGCAGGCGGCCCACCGGCCCCTGCCCCTCCCCCTCCCTCTCACCCTCGCCCTCTGCACGGCCACAAGGCCGCCGCCGCCGCCGCCTCGGGTGACCACCCCGACGCCCTGGCCGCCTCGACTCCCCCCGCCTCCCAACGTCGCCTCGACTCCCCCACGCCGGCCGCACTCGCCGCGTCGCCGCCGGCGAGCTGCGGCCGCCGCGCGCTCTCTGCCTCCGCCGCCGAGCTCCCGCATCGGCCGCCGCGCGAAGCCGCCCCCGCCGCAGCCGCACGCGCACCCACTCCCACGTCGCAGCCGAGAGCTTACCTCGAAGAGAAGATGCCGGCGAGAAGGAGAAGGAGAAGGTCGTCGGCGATGGGAAATTTGGGCAGCCTGGCGGCGTGTTTGAATAGAGAATGGCGCCTTCGGGGACTTAGAAAATTTCAGGTCTGCGCGCGGAGTATATATGGCCTCGATTTCTACAGGCGGTTGGCATTGAACACCGCCTGTAGAAATGCTTTCTACAGGTGGTTGGCATTGACCACCGCCTGTAGAAATAGCACTATACACGCGGTGGTCAATACCACCCGCCTGTACAAAGTTTTTTGCAATTTTTATTATTATTATTGTTTTCTATATTTTTTGTTACTATTTTTTATTGCATATTGATATTATAATATAATAATATTTTAACATAATTATTTCTATATTCTATATTTGTAACATAATTATATTGTTTATATATTATTTGTATAATGATATTTCACACCTATATATTATTTTTATATTATTTTAAATTTCAAATGCATATTGCATATTGTATGAAAGGTAGAGCTTGATGAGCTCTAACTTCACGCTATCCAAAACTTTTTCATTTGAGGACTTTTAGTGCCTAGTTGGACCTAGTTTGACCTAGTCAAATTTTGAAATTTCACATTTCCACAACTACGCACACGTTTTCGAAACCCGAGACGTCCCCAACTCGAAAAGTCATGAATACAAAGATTGTTCCACTCATCAAGATATACATTTCATACATAGGATATTTTTGCATTTGACAAAGCGTTTCAAAAGTGTAGTTCTAAATCCACAAGTCTCACATATAGTTTCATAAAGTTTGTGTCACATTCAACACTTTGTGACTAGAGTTTACCGATTCTTTCCCAAATGCCAAAATATCGTATGTATGGAATGTGTATCTTGAGGACCTCTAACACCCATGTATTCAAAAGTTTTTCATTTGAGGTCATTTAGTGCCTAGTTTGACCTAGTTTGACCAAGTCAAATCTTGGATTTTTTTCTGAAAAGTCACTTTGACCGGACCCTTTGTAGTCTCAGATACAAAAGTCATGAATACAAAGTTTCTCCAGCTCATCAAGATAAACATTGTGTGTAAGGGTCAACTTTTCATCTGAGAGAGTTTGGACCACTAAAATTTTGAAATTTCAAATTTCCACAGCTACACACACGTTTTCGAAACCCGAGACGTCCCCAACTCGAAAAGTCATGAATACAAAGTTTGTTCCACTTATCAAGATATATATTTCATACATAGGACATTTTTGCATTTGACAAAGCGTTTACATGATGAATCACAGATACAATCTAGGCCGCTACTATTCTCCCTTGTCCATCAGGGCGCACCCATGGCAAAGAACTCTGTGGGATGCTTCGCTCAATATTTTTTATCTTCGTAGGATGGTCCACAAAGAGGGACATATCACTGAACTTGTTAAAATCCTCTAGATCCGATACACCGTCAACTCCAACTGCTTGTTGCTTTCCTGGAAAAACTACATACTTCGGTTTGTCGGTACTTTACTTCTCATTCTTAGAAAGGATCTGCTCAGCATAGAAAACCTGTGCAGCACGATTAGCAAGGATCCATGGGTCATCTTTATATCCCACCTTACTTAGATCAAGAACTCTGACCCCATAATTATCCATTGTGACATGTTTATCTGCAACCCATTGACATCGAAACATAGGGATCTGAAATGTACCATAGTCTAGTTCCCATATGTCCTCGATGAAGCCAAAGTATGTAATAATATCACCAGTTTTGTCATCTACGGCCTCGCATCGAACACCACTATTTTGTGTCATGCTCTTTTGGTCCTTGGACTTGGTATGAAATGTGAATCCACTTATGTCATAGGTTTGCCATGTTATGACTTGGCGTGATGGTCCAGATGCCAAAGCCTTGATGGTTTGTTTCTCAATTGTTTCCCCATATGGAATGTCCTGCTCCCTTAGCCATGTGTACAACTATTTCTTGTGTTCCTTCATTACCCAATCCTCTGTTTGCCTAGGATTATGTTCTCGAAGCTCATCCATGTGTTGTTCAATCAAATGCTCCATTATCGAGAGCTGATGTAAGATGTTGTGATGTGCCTCAAGTACTGTATTGTAATCTGGTGGGATGAATGATTTTCGTCCAATCCTCCCACATCCATGTAGCCTACCCTCATGTCTTGACGGAGGAAACCTATTGCAACCTGGTCTTTTAGGACATTATTGCAGAATGGTCCTCCGGACTCAATCGCCTCTTCGGTACAATACCCCTCTATCATGGATGCCTCGGGACGAGCACGAGTTGATACATAGCCATTTAGTATTGACATAAAACGCTCGTAAGTCCACATTTCATGCAGGTACATGGGACCCAGTGCCTGTATTTGTGGAACCAAGTGCACCACAAGGTGCACCATGATATCAAAGAATGATGGGGGGGAAACACATCTCAAACTGTGACACTGTTTCCGCTGCGAATTCCTGAAGGGATTCTAACTCATCACGGTCAATTACCTTTTGTGTGATCTTGTTAAAAAAGTAGCACAACCGTGTGACTACCATCTTTAAGAATACTGGATTTATAGCCCTTATTGCAATAGGGAGGAAAGTAGTCAGCATGACATGACAATCATGTGAGTTGTAGTTGGTGAGTGCTAGGTCTTTCATTGACACAAAACTCCGTATGCTAGAGCAGAATCCAGATGGGACTTTCAATTTCTTCAACCACTCACACATCGCATGTTTCTCATCTATGTTGAGGTTGTAGCTTGCTGCTGGGAGATGGTACTTCCCATTTTCTTGAAGAACAGGATGAAGCTCTTTTTTTATGCCTAACTGCACCATGTCAAAGCGTGAATTGAGTCATTCCTTTGTCTTGGTCTTGATGTCTAGCAATGTGCCAATTAGACTTTCGAACACATTCTTCTGGACGTGCATACCATCGATCCGTGTCATACATCCAAGTCTTTCCAGTATGGCAAATACTCGAAGAAAATGGACTTCTTCTTGAATGTTGCCCCTGGAGTTGATTTGACATCCTTTCTTAATTTTCCATCCTTTGTCTTCTTTCCAAACACAAATTTAATGTTGCTCACTATTTTGAAAACTCTATGGCCTTTGCTATTACCTAATGGTGCATGTGAGTTCCTTTCATCATTATAGTCAAAGTACTTATCCATCTTTTTCAGGCGGTACTTGTGTCCTTTCGATAAGAAGCGTCTGTGCCGCATGTACACTATCTTCTTAGATGCATTAAGGGACACGTAATGGGTTCCATCTATGCACACCACGCAACCAACCTTTCCCTTGAATTGCCCTGATAAAATAAAGAGAGCAGGGTAATCGTTGATAGTAACAAAAATAATTGCTCTTAGCATGAATGAATCTTTGCGATACTCGTCCAACATTTGAACACCTTTTGCCCATAACATTTTCATTTCCTCCATCAATGGCTCCAGGAAAACATCCATGTCAACTCCAGGTTGAACTGGTCCAGAGATAAGTAAGGTTAGCAAAAGGTATTTTCGCTTCTGCATCAACCATGGAGGGAGGTTGTAGATGGTGAGAATCACCGGCCATGTGCTATGCTTGCTGCTCCTCTCAGCAAATGGATTCATTCCATCTGTACATAGTGCGAATCTAACATTCCTTGGTTCGCTGGCAAAGTCTCGGTGGTTGTCATTGAAATTTTGCCACTGCTTTCCATCAGCTGGATGGCGAAGCTTGCCATCATTTTTGTGCTCATCAGAAGCATGCCAACTCATAAGTTTTGCATCCTCAAGGTTAGCAAACAAACTCCTCAGTCGATCTACCACTGGAAGGTACCACATCACTAAAGCAGGAATCTTTTTCTGCGCATAATAGTCAACCTCTTCTTTATCTTTGCTCATGGGTTTTGAACTCTGTTGGGTGTTCTTTTGGGCCTTCTTTCGCTTCTTCCCTGCATTACACATGGAGGCAGCACAATCCTCTCGATAGTCTTTGTTTGTCTTGTACCGACTTGCACCACACTTTAGACAACTATCCAAGTCCTTGTAATCATCACCTCGGTATAGGATACAATGATTTATACACGCATGGATCTTCTCAACACCCATAGTCAGCGGACTGATCAGCTTCTTTGCATAGTATGTGTTAGCAGGAACTTTGTTCTCCTTTGGAAGCATATCGCCGATAATACTTAAGAACGCATCGAATCCAGCATCGGACAAACCATACCTGACTTTTGCCATCAACAGTTTTAGCACAGCTCGTAACGTTGTGTACTCTTTGGTACAACCTTTAGACTCATCATACAAAGGCTCTTCTGCTGCCTTCTTCAAGGCCTCCATCCCTTTCATTAATAACATTGATGGTCCAGTATGACGACGCAACATTGCCTCCAAAAATTCAGCATCTTCCGCAGCTGTATCATTTGGTAAGACATGAGTTCTTGCACCATCATTTCCCCCAGCAGATCCACCAGCGGTAACATTTGGCACAACATGTTCACTCTGGGGTGTGTCGTGGAAAAACTGATCAGCAGGCATGCCTGGACCATCGGTGTCGATGTGTGCTGGGTCCCCAACTATATAAGGCGCTAAGCTACCCTCTCCATGCTTTGTCCAAATCAAGTAATCCTTCATAAATCCTCAGCAGACTAGATGAGAAATGATTACTTCAGTATCTTCAAATAGAAGAATATTTCTGCAGTCGTAGCATGAACAATATATATGCTTCGTCTTTGTTCTCAAAGCATGGTTCTTAGCGACATCAACAAACCTATGCACCTCAGGTATATATGATGGATCGAGTCTTGATAAGTTATACATCCATAAGAACCTCTCCATCATGACCTGTTGAAAAGTTAGTAAATTAATTGAAATATTGTCTACGGATATTTGTTATTAAAAATAAAAGAAGACCTAACAATTAAATCAAATTGAAAAAGGAATCATGGAAATGGTGAGAGGAGAGGCAACATCTTAAACAAGAGGGCACAAAAATGCTTATCGCGTAATTAAATCAAATTTACATAAAAAATAACATCCTAAACAATATAATTTAAAAAACTAAAAAGAAAACTTACCTTTCTTAGCCACCTCCACCTCCTTTCAAGAAATGAAGATCAAAACCTCCACCCTTGTATTTTGCCCTGTTGAAAAGTTAGTAAATTAATTGAAATATTGTCTACGAATATTTGTTATCAAAAATAAAAGAACACCTAACAATTAAATCAAATTGAAAAAGTAAAACAAGTATCAAAAATAAAGACAAAACCATAAATATATATCTTTATATCACTAAAATAAATTTGACAAGGTACAAAGACACTGTTGACACTAAAAAAATTGAGAAGGAAACATGGAAATGGTGAGAGGAGAGGCAACATCTGAAGCAACCTCATATATAAAAAATGCTTATCGCATAATTAAATCAAATTTACATAAAAAATAACATCCTAAACCATATAATTTAAAAAACTAAAAAGAAAACTTATCTTTCTCTCCCTTCCCAAGCATGGAAACACCATTCATGGAAACTACTACATATATATTCCTTGGATTCACAAATTAGAGAAGGAAACATAAAAAAGAAGATAGGAGAGACATCATATATCCATCTTAAGCAACTTTATTTGAGCAAAATAGACCATACCTAGCTATTCTACTCTCTCTCTCTCATGGTGAAACCCTAGATCCAAAAAGTAGCTCAAATTGAGCAAGAGGGCAAAAAAAGAGGCATAGAGGCATCATCTAACCTTTCTTAGCCACCTCCTTCCAAGAAATGAAGATCAAAACCTCCCCCCTTGTATTTTGAAAAATCTAGACCTCCAAGATGGGCTGCAATGGAAGGTGGCTGCGAGCTACAGTTCTGCCCGAGGAGGAAGAAGAGGCTGGTGGTATTTATAAGAAGATAAATCATAGGCGGTTTGTTATGTGAACCGCCTGTATAAATCCATTAACACAGGCGGTTCGCATAACGGAACCACCTGTGTAAATGGTCCATTTACACAGGCGGTTCGGATATGTGAACCATCTGTGTAAATCTATTAACACAGGCGGTTCACATAACATGACTGCCTGTGTAAATGGACCATTTACACAGGCGGTTTTCTTATAATAACCGCCTGTACTGAGCCTTTTATACAGGCGGTTTTCAATTCTAGCCGTACAAATTTTCAACACAGGCGCATTATAACTAAAACCGCCTGTAGAAATGTTTTACCCCCGCCGGCTTAGAACCTCTGTGTACTAGTGGTCCCCTCACCTTCTCATTCGTGAATCTCCTCCTCCTCCAGTCGTCTCCTTCACTCCGCCGGTTGCACAAGCATGCCCCTTCTCCACCCTCTGCTGCCACCACGTGGGCTCTTCCCAGCTCCCTACCATCGCCGGCGTGGGCGAGAGCTGCAAGAGGAGTGCTCCACGGGCGGCGCGTTGAGCTCGACGCGGTGGAGGAGGAGCTAGACGGCTGGGCGGAGGAGCGAGGTGGGCGCACAGAGGGCCACCTCACATGGCTTGGTGCCCTTCAACCTCGGTGAGGTGGGCGAAGAGGACCAAATCGCGCGACCGCGAGCTCGTTGTCCAACACTACAGCACAACCCTTAATCAGCAACTGACTACAGTTGCTAAAAGTTGTTAATCAGCATAGAACGGTGAGTCGCTAAACTTAGCGAAGGACGGTCAGTTACTAAAACCTGATAGGGCGATGGACGGTCTGTTGCTATAATTGTTTTATTCTGCATTGGACGGTCAGTTGCTATACATCATGAACAACATCTCATGGTCCGTGGCTAAAGAAATTTTCCTTTCGCGTGGGGAATTTGGGCTCTTCCCGCTGTAATTTTGGCCCAAAATGTCGTAAACCCTAAGTCACTTAGATATCCATCACCGCCGCCGCTCATTCACCCTCAGCCCCGACGCCCTCACCCTCTGCCAACGCCTACGCCCCCACGCCGCTGGCCCCTGTGCCCCCACCCCGCTTATCCGCTGCCATCGCCCGCACGCCCTCTTGCCGGTGCCCAGGCCCTCGGAACAACCAGCGGCTAGGCCCTCCTGCCGGTGGCCAGGCAAGCTTGTTGAGGAAGACCGCCGGTGGCAGGCAAGCTCCCGCCGGTGGCCACGCAAGTCGACCGTGCACCGACACACGGGCCTCAGGGACGACGCCAAGCCCCAGACGCACGCGCCCTCAGAACGACGCCAGGCCCCAGACGCCCCGCCGGCTAGGTGCTTGTCTTCCTCTTCCATTCATTGTTCTGTAATCCTGTTGTACATGTCTAGATCTGTAGTATGGTTTGTGATTTGCGTCTGCAGTAGCGAATCTAGGAAGAAGCAGTGAATCCAACATGGTTTGTGATTACCATGTGACCAATGACTATGACCAGTAAAACTCATCTTACTTGTTCCTTCATTGGAGCCATTCTGAATCAAAAGATTTCAATTTTCGTATAGGCTGAGCACTAGTACATAGATCCTCCATTTTCTAAAAATAGAGGAAAAAGATTTCAATCTTAGTATAGGCTGAGCACTAGTACATAGAACCTCCATTTTATAAAAATAGGAAAAAAAAGATTTGAATCTTAGGAAAGCCACCCGCAAAAGTCGCGTATTTTTTCACGTAAAATCGCATGCTACGCGGCCGGTGGGATTTGAACATGCGACCTCCTCCTTGCGCGTAGCCTCCTCTACCACTCCACCCATTACTTACTTATGACTATTTTAGAGTTTGGTTCCTCGTATATTATCCTAAACTGAGCATCCATAGATTATTTGAGGCCCCGAACGAATTCAATATCTACAACTTTATATTGGAAGTTTCTACATCACATACCAGTATATAGCACTTTAATTAGTAGTGTCTAGACTACTTTTTTGCTGCTCTTGAACGAAATAGGTGCTTCTGCTGGCTACTGTTCAGGCAAGGTTTTTGTACTGCCAGATCCAGATTCAGTTTGTACAAGTAGTGTTCATATGCTTAATTTATCTGTTCATGTTGAGGTTTCGGGTTCGTATCTCCTTCAGACATAATATGCGAACTCTTAATTAGCACATACCAGCTGATTTCTTCTCTTGGTCCCCTATGTCCATCGGATAATATACTGTTATTTTGCTTTCTGCAGGTTGTACCATTAGCTGAAACAACCATAGGAACTGCCATTCATCACTTCAAAGTTGTTGATCAAAGGAACTTGTGAAAGGTGAGATTTATTTAACCAATTTGCGTTCATGAGTGCCTGATTACCTTGTTACGTGCTTATGATGTGCCCTGTGTTCATTTTGTTGTGTGATATTGTAGTGTCAGAATATATATATAAACAAAGGCTCTTGCTATCCCAACAAAAGTCTATGGATAAAACATGGATTGAGAATGAGCCTAGGTAAACACAAGAACTATTTCTTAACTACTAAGACTTAATCTAGTATTAACATGGAATTTAACACAGTGAATCCCATGTAGGCACACCAAGGCATATATACAAGGTGTGAATGGTTTCATAGCTTATGCATTTAAAAATTCACAATAGGAAACAAGATATTATGCTCTTGCAGAAAGTGTGCAAACATATTTTGGAGAGAGGCATGTGATGTACGTGAACACTTGATATGTGATGGGTTTTTAAGGGGTTACACAGCATGGAACCTCCATGGAGAAACTAGTTCATCTAATGTGAATCCTGGGAATAGTGATGGTGCTATCCCTGTTGAAGAGGGCGAAGAGGATGAAATATCTGAATTGCTTAGGGACCTAGCTGGAGGTCTAGATGATGGAGGGGATTTTGAAGATGACAGTTCTGATGTGCAGCCTAGTGATGACCTAAGAGCCCTCCAAAAATTGGTAGAAGCCAATAGTCAAGAGTTGTACCCTACTTGCAAGAAATATAAGAAATTGTGTTTCTTGATTAGATTGCTTCACATCAAGCTTCTTGGAGGATGGACTGATAGAGTTTTTGCAGAAAGAGTGGACTAACACTAGTTTGCTGCAATCTGTAGTAGTAGTAATAATCTGTAGCGGTAGTAATAACATAGCACAAGAAATTAAAGCTTCTAATTATCATACTGCAATCTATAGTAGTAGTAGTAACCACATATTGATTCTTCCTATAATGAGTTGAAAGAAGTTATTGAAGTCCGTCCGGAGTTGATGGATAGGACAATTCAACAAGGTGATGCTTTTGCTGCTGTTTGTGGAGCAAATGAGCCAAGGAGCCGAGTCCGTTGTTTGGGTCTAGGACCAACTCCTCAAGACATTGGTCCCCTAGGGCTAAAGGCATACTCATCAACAAAGCTTCAAATACAAGTTTTGGCACGTCAAAAGGCTGAAAGTGACAATCTAGTGCTTCGAAAAAGTGTCTCAGAAATGCAAGAAAGGGAGGAGCAAAGTATGGCACAAGAATTTCTAAATGTCGAAACAAACTCACATCATGGTTCTAACTCAAGACAGCACATGGTAGTATACAAATCTAATTTTTTCAGAAATACTTACCTAAACTTTTAGTATCTAACCTATCCTATTTGTCATATTACATTCAACATTTGATTTGTTGTAACTGTTGTTCCTATGCTTGATGTAGAGCCCACGATCTGAGGAACTTGCTGAGGCCAATCAGCATGTTCAAGGTACAGAAGATGATGACTATGCAGATCATGACTATGCAGAGAATGAGGAACCTGATGATGAGGTTGCAGCCCCTGCAGCCTCGCCCGTCATGAACATTATAACATCACCAAGGAATGATGTCCAATGCTTTGCACATGATGGACTTGTAATCTTCTCAACCTCTCATGCAGATTTTATACAAGTGATTTAATAGCTACACAACCTAGGATTTATCCATTTCCCATATGTGCACCTCCTTCTTTAGGCTGGAAATGATGTGATCTAATTTGCCATGTCAAGTAATGAAAAAGTGGCTAAGGCAACTGTTGTTTCAATTAATCCAAACAATCAGTTAGCGGGTGAGGCTCTTGGAACAAAATTCTGTGAAGTTATTGTGAATGTTGTCTTCAAACGTGATGTATTACTACCACGCCCTTATGCTGATATCAAGACTCTAGGTTATGCTGTACGGATGCCAGTTGCTTGGCCATTTAATCGAGTAATGTCCACTTGATTCTATTATCTTGTTTTAATGTGTGGCGAGTATCTATAGTTTCTAACTAATGATATTTGTGACAGCTAAAGGTTTGTAGTCAGCAACCAATAAGATCTTCTCAAGGTGCTGCAGTATCATCTCAGAGACGCTAGGCGGTGCACGCTTGTTGACAGAAGTTGCTGGGAGCAAATTTATTGTAGGATCTTGTCATGAGGTTGTTGGTAGCGACTTGTTGATAGAAAGCCATTGAATTATGTTATGGTGAACTACATGCTAGCTTTCTTTCTTTTGGACTACAACCTCGTAGTTTTAGCTTTTGGACTCAAGAACCTAAGGGTGCTATCTCTTGATCATTATGTTAGATCACTTTTGGATGGTGGCTTTTGCTCAACAAGCAACAATATTAGCTTGTTGTACAACCTCATGATAATTGCTAGCTTTTGTATTTAGCTACCACTACACCACGTGGTACAATATTTGTTGTACAACTTCATGACATATGCTTGTATGTCAGCTTGGTTGATGTTAACAAGCTATTCTAGTGATATGATTATGTAGTACCCATTTCATATAAATGAATGAGTATGATTAATGTGCCCATTTGTGAATGTCATTCCAAATTCGTATAATATATTCTCAATATTGTATTGGTTCTAAATGTTTGGCCTAATTTACATAGTGTCAAATATAGCTTTTCTTTTAATATATAATCAAGACCGATGGAGTATCAGTTGCTAAAGCTTCTTATAGTGATGAACTGTCGGTTGCTAAAAGGTCTAACATATTGTCCGTTGCTAAAGTTTCGACCATGAGACGGTCCATTGCTAAATAAGATGTCCGTCGTTGTACACATACAACGACGGCTTCATTAGCAACTGTGGGGGTCCATTGCTATAGCCTTTAGCAACGAATTATCCATTGATATACACCCCTTTCAACAACTTCAAGTCAGTCGCTGATTAAGGGTTGTGGTGTAGTGCAACTTCACCACGAGCTCAGGCCGAGCACATCTGCCCGTCCTCCTCCGCTATGATTCAGGGACCCTACTCCCCTCCTCCTCCACCCCACCCGTTGGCAACCTTGCTCTCCTCTACCACCCCACCCGCGCGGATCTGGTGCTCCTCCATGGCAAATCGGCGGCTATCCTCCCGTGCTGTGCGGATCTGGTGTGGATCGAGTGCTCCTCGCCTGCAAGCCTCTCGTGATGTGCCAAGGTCTTGCCTTGCTCACCAGCCAAGGTGAGATGGAGGAGGAGCTTCACCGACCAAGGTGGTGCCCGCCACCTGTTCGACCAAAAGCCTCACAGGGGTCAACTTACCGGTTGAAGGAAGAGGTGATTTTATACAAACTAAACTAGACAACCAAACACACCTATTCCTAGCCAGGCTTAGCCGGTACATGCAACCAAACATGTGTTGTTTGCATTAGCATAGTCACCTGAATACGAGATTGATGAAGTCACGCTCATATATACCATCACACTCTTACCTTCATGAACACGAAATTAACAAAGTCACCAGACGTCTTACTGTAGATAATCTCTCTCCAACAACTAAAAGAATAATGTTGTTAAATTTTATAATAAATTTAGGAAAATTTTATAGCATAGGTATCACAAAACATGATTTTTCACTTGCTCTGGGTGCTCTATGAGGCTATGAGAGTCAATCCGGAGGTGTACTCTGGTGGTCAACCTTCACTCCGATAAGGTTCCATTGACGTTAACAAAATCCTGCTCAATGAAAGTTTTATTTTCCTTTCCCCTACTAACAGTTTTTATGGTCTTCCAGCTTTAGAAGGATCACATGCATTCGTGATACATAATTGATAACTAATCATGTGTAATGACTATTACATTACCTCAACCTTGTCACTTTCGCTCTGTTTCATTTAATCGTATCCGTCACACAACGAAAGTCCAAAGACATTTCAGAAAAGTTTGAGCAAGACAATAAGACATGGATACAAGTCAACATAACTCAGTAATGCATACATCAACTCAGCAGTTAAGCAATCAGGCCGAAGAAATGCCAAGCATACAAAATACTACTCAAATGAAGCAAGTTCACGGCAGTGCACTTTCTTCAAGGATAACAACACAATCGGACAAGGAGTCGACAATGTTAGTACTAATAGCAAGAGATATCCATGTATATGAACTATGATTCAAAGGCATCACCAAGGCGTACACAGCTCACCTTAGAGAACGCCTAGTCCCCTTTGAAACCATGTACATGAAGTCGAATTAAATTAGACATAGATTATTAAGGCCTAACAAGAATTGGACAATCTTCTTTTTTATAGCTTATAAGACATGGAAGCTGCAAAATAGCATTAGATGAACAAAAGTGAGATTGATAATATAAGCCAGCACTTAAATTACAGGTAGATGGTCTAAGCAGGTGACTAGAGAATCTATCTTCACCCGAACCACATTAGACAGAGGGATAGAATATAGCATCATTGTGGCTCCAATTCTACTCTAACCATTTCATCTAAACTGAAGCCTGATCAATGTGAAAATAGGAATAAGATCCAAGGGGAATAGAGTAAGAAATTAGAAATTATCTATCCATGGGCACAGTTGCGGTTGACGACATATTTTTGTTTTATTAAACTTCAGAACAATGCAGTTATGCCAAAGTTGGGTAAATGTTCTATAAAAATGAAGTTAGTGTTAGCTCGCATGATTATCAGATCATTTTGTACCAGTGTTCACCTGATCATTTCCACCACAAACCCTATTAGCAAAAACAACCGATTCAGCTCATTATGAGAAGAATGCAATGGTTTAATAATACAAAACCTAGCAGATAAAGTAGACTTTGAAGCCAACAATTAAACAAATAAACAAAACAAAAAATAAACTTGATATGACAGTATTGGCAATTTATATCTCACAATATTCTTGGATACTTCATATCCCACAATAAGAACTGACACAGAAATAAAAAATAAACATTTGATTGATCATACGGAACTACAGCCTTTTTGAACTGGTAACAACATAATTTCACATATGGCAGCCAGAGCAAGGGAAAAACTAGAATAAAAAGAGAATTTGTGGCAGAAAGTTGGAATTCATCTATAGATTGGCACCTTAGGTCCAACAATTCATGACTAGGCTGCATACTTTCTTTCATATAAATGGAGATTACGGTAAATGTAAGGAATATAAATGAATGAGGAGCATTGCAAGTTATCTTACATATGTTAAATGCACACAGGAACTTCAAAACCTTGAGAACTGTATCGTGAACCTTTTGACACTTGATCTCGACTTTCTTAAGGTGTTCTGAAATTGCAGTTGCTCGCTTCATTGAACTGACACGTAGTTTGATTTGCACTTTATCTCCAAACCACTGCAGCCCATCCCCCGGCGCCACCAAAAAAAAAATGATCAACTGTCAACTAATAAGTATACAATGCAGCAGTTGAGCATTTGTAAATTGCATACCTCGTGATGTTCAAAAGTGAGCTTCTCTTAGAACAGATGAGTGTTCAAGAATAAACGCAAGTGCATGGACGTCATCAGGCACATACCAGTAGCCATTCAGCAACGCAACAAGGTCTTTAGATTTGTAAACACAGGGCACCATCTCAAATCCCTTTTAAAAATAAACTGTACAAAGTGCTAACAAAAGTGATCAAATAATCAACACTGTGAACATATTTGATTCATAACCATAGTTGGTGGCAGTGCATGCAAGAAAAGAAGCAACATATGTCAAATTTCAACTTGACGGCACTTAATACAAAAAAGGCTAAAAGATGAAACTTTAATGTAAAACTATACCATGCCATAAACAGATTTTAACGCCAAGCTATTAGCCTCCGATAAACCTCTTAGAAGCACGCAGTTAATACTGCCATTGGCTGTGCTATCAGAACTATCACAAGATTCATAATCACAAGTCCAAAAAATAATTTGCATTAGTGCAGTAGTCCCTACACCCGTGTCATATGTTGACAGATGCCTCCAGTAATGAGGGCATCCCCTCAAGAATTGGAGTCCTACCCTCAAAACGCTCAAGGCGCAGTGAGGCAATATTTGGGGGTGTAAATGCGGATGCAAGAATCACAGCAGCCCACGGACAAAACAAGATAAATATGTTTCAGGGACTCAGACACAATCTTGTTAACTGATGACAACTTATAGTCCACAATCTTTAGATGATCCAAGGCTGGACAGTTTGAAAAGATAAGCAAACTTTTGTGGACCTGTACAGCAGTGAGCTCCAGCCACCTCAGGTGCTGGGATATGAGAGGCAGGTTGTCTAGTTCAAGCCTGGGCTCACCAGCACTATGTCCAAACATAACGAGGCTGAGAACATGAACTTTGCACGTCACAACATGCCGGAACCAGAGGTTTACCTGGGAACATCATGGCTGGTGAGCTCAGCATCGAACGTGAAATAGCATTTCTCAAGGGGCGAGCCTCTGCGGAGGACCAGCAGATGGTTCACCAAGCTCCAGAGATCCTCCACAGACAGCTGTTGATCTGGGTCGCGGTGGCGCCATCTGCGGGCGAGCATGCTAGTGCGGACGGCCTCCGCAGACGGCAAGAAGCCAAGGATGTGTTCAAGGACTCCATCAGGCAGTGATTCAATGCCCCCGCTGCCACCAGCCGGCTGCTGCACCGCTCCCTTGACCGTTCTCCCTCGAGGCATTTTGCCGAACAGCAGCCGCGCCCACAAATCAAAAAGAAACGACGATCAATTATGCCGGGTGCAAACAGACGAGAGGGAGAGGGAGACGGAGACGGAGACGTCGCTGGAAGGCTCGTGCCGGCCTCACCTCACTGTCACTCCCGCACTGGCATCTGGCCGGCTGGGTCAGGCCGTCGCGCGCCTCCGCTTTGCTGGCTAGCCGCCCTGCGCCCTGACCAGCTGACACCCCGGTCGCCTGGACGCCGAGGGCTCTGCCCGCGCCGCGCCCGAGCTCAGCCTAATGCCCGCGCCCGCGGTCCAGCTCAGCCTAATTAAGCTTAGGCAAACTACCCGATACCCGTTACCCGTACCCAAATTAACCAGATCCAGACCCAAATTACCCAAACCCAAAGTACCCAATCCTAAATTTGGATAGCAATTTTAATTACCCGAAAATAGTTTGGATAATTCGGGTAATATACTCCGGTACCCGAACTACCCGAATTACCCAAATATTTGTCTATATCTTTGTATTTATCATGTGTTGTTAGTTAAATATCAGAACTTATCAATTTAATAGAACATAATTCTCTTTATTTGAACAAGTGCTAGTAATATATTATTCTCTACAAAATGCTATTGAAATTATATACAAATTGCTGCTGAAATTATATATAAATTGCTATTGAAATTTTGTGTATTCTGTTGTTTTTTAAAAATTCAGGTAAATCGGGAATACCCGAACCTAAATCCGAATTATCGAGTACCTGAAATTACGGGTAGTGTTTTTTTAGACTAATATCGGATAATAATTTTCATTACCCGAATTACCCAATCCGAAAAAATCGGATAACACGAATGCCCAGACTTAAGCCTAATGCCCGCTGGCCGGTGAGCACTGAATAGTGCCCGCTAGGGTTCGGATTTGGCCGATTTGGGAGGATTGGAGATTTTGGGCATCGCGGAACTTCGCGAATAGGTGACTCATTTCGCACTTCGCAAAGCCCATTCCGCGCAGCACAGCCCACAGACACATCGACGAAATCAAAGTCTAATTTTCCTCTCTTAAGTCTAAGGGCCTATTTGATTCCTCTTATTAAATTTAGTTAGCTAAACTTATTTTAGCTACTTTTGATGACTAATGAAACTAAACTATTTTAGCTCCTTTTAGTCAATATATTTGGAACTTTAGCTATTAAAGTAACTAAAGTTTAGCTAGCTAAAATTTAGCAACGGGAACCAAACAAGTCCTAAAATTGAGTAAATCATCTTCATAAACTTTTAAAACCATTCGTTTTACCTCCCTAACCAATTATAAGTGGTTTTGTAAAGCGGTTTTATTATTTTTATTTATTTATTTTGGCTGTATTTTTAAAAATTATTGTAAATAACATAAAAGATATAAAATCAAAAATCTAATTTTGTTGAACTCCACTTGAGTAAATCTACGTAGTGAATATATGATATGGTATATTTTAGTGCAATATTTTTGTTGTAGCTTTAGATCTATGTTTTCTGTAATTATTTATAACTATAGTTTCTTTGGTTCAATTGTGGTGAAATTTTTGTGGTGAACTAATTATTATATGTTTCAACTGTAGTAAAACTATTATCACAATTACATCATAGAAACTGCAGCTATGAAATAATTACAAAAAAATAGATTTAAAGCTACAACAAAAAATTTGTACTAAAGTATAATATATTATATGTTTACTACGTCGATCTACTCATGTAGAGTACAACAAAATTAAACTTTCTATGTTATAAATTTCTATGATTTACTATAGTTTTTTTAAAGATTCAGTCAAAATAAATAAAAAAGCAAAAGACAAAACCGCCTTCGAAAACCGCTTATAACCGGCCAGGGAGGTAAAACGGACGATTTTAAAGGTTTATGAGGCGATTTTATCCAGTTTAATAGTTCAGAGAGAAAAACCGACTTCCATAAATAAAAGTTGAAGGAGGTAATATATAGACTTTTTCGCTATTTTTTCACTCCTCACTTCCTCACTCAAAGGAGCGTGGTTCTATTATTTTAGTGAGGGCGAACCTCTCAGTATGGACCCTGATTTAGGATGGGCCATTGCATGTTGAACGCTATACCTTTTGACGAGATAGAAAAGGCGCACACACGTAGGATGTAAATGGTTCAAGAAGAATATAGTGATGAAAACTGAATCTGTTTTTATATTTTATATTATCCTGCCTATATTTATAGCTATGGATCCTATTTTTGTATTTGAAAGACTGAGAAAGACGACTATATGAGGGTGAATGGGAGCAAATCAAAATTTCTTCTGAAATAACCGTTGTCCTAAATAACCTCCGAAACACAAAATCTCACAAGTATGATACACTAGAGCCACCTGGTGACTGGATGCCTTCCGGTATGACTAGAGAATATGGCAGGACACTCACAATAGTGAAAAAATGATAAAAAGAGTGAAACACTCCAAAATCCCAAAGCGATGCTCTCAACTTCAACCAAGGTGAAGCAAAGAGCACAAACTCAAATCACCTAATCCAACTTGTGGCATGAGGACTTGAAAAACTTCATGGGAACCTCATAAATCCCACGCAAGAAGCGGATCATCTTCACTATCAAAGTGAGCTTGGCTGGGGTGCAGCATCGTCATAGTCGAGTTGCATACACTGCCACACGTTCGGGCATTAGCACCGGTCAGGAAGGTCTGTTGCCCCGGTTCCCGAGCCGGTGCTGCCCTTCCGAGACTAAAGGCCCACCCTTTAGTCCCGGTTCGGGGAACCGGGGCTAAAGCCCCCCCCCCCTTAACACCGGTTGGTAATACCAACTGGTGTTAAAGGATCCTGCCAGGCCTGCCACGTTGCAAGACCCTTTAACACCGGTTGGTATTTTCAACCGGTGTTAAAGGGTTTCTTTTTTTGCTTCACTTCTTCGGCTCTGTTTATTGTTTTTATATAATAATAATAGGTTTTTCAATACATGTTTTTGCTGATACAATAATATATTTATATTACACGCATATTAAGCATATATAAATTAAAATTATAGGCTTAGCTTAATAATTAAGCTTTGCCTATAATAAAATGAATAGGCCACATCAAAAATTAAATAGATATGTAAAAAAGCTTTATATATATATAGTTTTATATGTACAAAATTCGTAACACATATATACATAGAGTTTTTTCTCGCAATGTCTACAAACGATACAAATGATCATCGTTGTTTGGAAGAAGAGTTTCGTTGCCGTTGAAGTGAAACTCGCCGTTTGGATTGATCACTTGCTCGCGGAGAAATCCTGCTATCGTCTCTTGGATAGCTTTGATTCAGTCTTTTTTATGACCTTTTCCCTCAACCATTCCGTCTTTAATTTGAAATAAATAAAAAAGGTATTAGTTATCTAAGTTATTCAATATAATTTAGGAGATAATGAAAAGAGACATGTAACGTACTTTGAGCGTCTCTGTGGGTGTTTGATTGACTTGTGCCATCATGAATTTGCACACGTAATATACAGATAGATTGTTCCCCCTTCTTATTTTAAACACCACTGTACGATATATATATATATATATATATAAAATATTCATGACCAGTCGACCACGACAATAAGAAGGCTAAAAGTTAGCGAAAGTTTGCTAGCTACTAAAACTTGTGGATGAATTATGTTAAGCGGCGCTTTACATCCACTGAGATGTTCACAGTCAATAAATCTTTCCCAAACTGTTTACACACATATATATAGTCAGACCTATATATAACTATATAAAACTTGTCTCGAGTAATAATAAGTAAAATAAAATATGTATGCACTTAATAACTATATAACTCACTCGAAGTTGAAGGGAAAGAGTATTTTTTGTTTTTCCTTTTGGTTCACAAAGAACCTCATAAGATTGGTGCAGACTTCTGTCTCATGAGCTGCTGTCCACACTGCCTGTGGAGTCTTGAAAACAATATAAGGGTCAACGAACCCAATACTATTGTCATTTCTGATTCTGAGCTCTTTCATTTGGTGCCTGCATATATACATACAAATCCTAAATGTGTAAGGATTATATACATGTAATTAAAGAAGTTAGAAGTATAATAAAAAGGAAAAAAATACTTACAGACAAAAGCAGCTGACATGAGATTTATCGAGAGCGTCGAGGTGACATAATTGGTGCAATTCTTCGAACTGCACGTATATGAGGTCATCTCCACGGAAGTAGTGATGTTGTCTAATACGAACAGAAATCCAATTCTCTCCCCTTTTAGACGCCTCAATGCACCATTTGTTTATTGCAAACATTTGTGTGCCGAGCTCATGTAAACGACGAGGGTCGAATAGACTCCTGCACGGTTCATATCTTGCCCTCCATTGATCAACTACCTCAGCTTTTTCAAATGTTTGGCATCCAATAATGGCGGCAATTTCTTCCATATTTAAACCGCTCTGTCCAAAGTAACGCTCAAGCGAGTCTAGCTCAGACAACGCTAAGGATTTCTTTGGCATCAAGTCTTCATTTGAGTCGTATTGATTTGGCACAATCAAAGGGGCACCGGTTTTGATACTTCTCCAAGCTGTGGGACCCCCTTTCCTACTCTCTTTCTAGGCTGTGAAGACTTGACCAGAGACCGCTCATAGTCCGAAAGTGCTGGCTTTTTATGAGCTTCTCGTTGCTTCTTTTGCTGGTCCGCCACCTTCTTTCTCAGTTCCTCTGGCTTTACATAAAAGTACGGCTTTTTCTGGGTTTAGCCGCTTTTTTCTATCATCCTTCAATTTATCAAAAAATGTTTCACCTCAGCTTTGGATGCAGCAATTACCTCCTCTTCACTTTTTTCATAAGGTAATTTTTCTGGTGTCTTAGCTCTCTTTGCTGAGGCAGCCTTTTTTGGAGGTGGGACCGATGACTTCGGTCGTTCTTAGGCGGACCGCTTCTGACTACCTCGCTTTGGAGGCGAGGGGACCGACCGTGTACTCTTTGGAGAGGGCGGTGCAGGCGGTGGAGGTGGTGGGGCCAATCTTTTCGGTGTTGGAGAATGCGGTGGATGAGTCGGAGACCTCGGTGGTTCACCTCCCGCAGCACTATGATGCGCTGGAGAGAGAACTGGACTTAGGTTGGAGGAGTCCCTGCAAAGAAAACAATTACAAGTTTTGTGAGCAAACTTTTTTAAATTCAATACATAATAAATAATATAAGAAGTAAAATCACGCACAAACCAATGGTGAGGAATAATTATGAAGCGCTTGCGCCAACAAATAAACGTCTTCTCAGCTTCACCTAAGGTCTTCTCTCCGTCTCCCCATTCTATTTCTAGAAGCATATTGCCATAACCTTTCTGAACCCTATCAATCGAGACGCTAGCAAATCCACCAGGTACTAGTTGATTATGGATTCTTGGAGTTCTCGTTCGGTCGATAGGGTTGACAACAGCGATAGCCACCTTTTTTGTTGCATTCCCATCTGGTACATGCAGCTCACAAGTAGTAAAAGCCTCTGTGACATCATCCACAGGGAAGTGTAGCTTCGTGTCATCCTGAATGGTTGGTACTTCCGTGGATGCGCAGCTGCTTTTCAACTGGCCTGGGGGGCTAACGTTGACCTCAGGCTGTGATATACCTTGCCCTTTCGTCATTTGACTAAGTGTTGCTTGCACTTGCCTTTGAATCTCTGCCTGCATCCATTCTTCACGAGCTTTCTCACGCTCTTCTGACTGCAGAACAAAAGCTTCCAGTCGGCGGATCCGCTCTGCCTCCTCATCCTTCTTTCTCTGGCGGCTTCTGTAGATATCTTGATCAGCTTGGAATGATTGCAACCATGGAACTGCCCCATAGCCTCACGTACGCCCACCGTGCTCAGGATTTTCAAGCGCATAGGTGAGTTCATCCTTCTCCCTGTTAGGCCTGAACTCACCAGACTGAACCGTCTCTCGTGCACGGACTAGTCTCTCTGCTGCTCTAGAGATTTCTTAGCCCCAAACTAGCGCCCCGGTGTCTGGGTCCACGCTTCCCCCATGACCGTAGAACTAATGCTTGGAGCGCTTGCTCCAATTCTTTGCTATTGTCTCGGGTGTGACCCCCCTAGCAAGCATCTCTTGTTCCATTCGGTCCCACTTGGGAACAACACTCTTATAACCACCTGATCCCAGATGATGGTGGTATGTCTTTTTACTTGCATTCTCTTTATTTTTAATGGCTCCTTCCTCGTCCTCTTCTGATGTTTTGTACTGCACGAAGTCATCCTAGAAGGCCCTCAGCTTTATATGTTGCTTGAGGTTGAAATTTGGAGTTTTTTTTCTTGACAAATTTATTGTACAAAGACTTCTTCCAATTCTGGAACAGTATCGCCATCTTCTTCATAGTCCAGTCATAAATTCGCACCTTCAACTCTTCATCATTGGTGTCGAAGGTGAAAACGTCTTTGACGGCTTTCCAAACTAACTCCTTGTCACGATCAGAGACAAAACTGATCTCAGGAGCACCTCACTTCTCTCTCCATTCACGAGCACTGATCGGTATTTGATCTCTCACAAGATATCCACAGTGACTAACATATTTATTTGCATGTTCACCAAGTGGTCTGCCTGTAGCTATCTCAAACTAAGAGATTACATAGCGGCCCTCCAACGACTTCTTTGGCCCTCGTGGAGGTACGCTTCTCCCCGTAGAGGTCGATCCAGAAGGCTACACGTAGATATAGAAACAAAAATACTAAATTAATAACCAAGTAAGTCTAAAATCTAATGTAAGAGATGCATTAATTATATATGTTTACATTTACATACCTCGCCAGTATTTTCTTCTTGTTGCACGACAAGTTGTTGCTCAGGCGCATTGCCCTCTTGTTGCTTAGGGGCATTGCCCTCTTGTTGCTCAGTCGGATTGCCTTGCATGATCTCGTTGTAATCAATAAAGTACTGACTACCGTCGTCGATCATATTTTGAATGGCATCTTCCATATAATCAGGATCATCATAAGCACGGTCAGCCATTTCTATGTGTGCAGCCATACATATATATATTCTATATAAGATAAGAAATACACTAGAATAATATACTAAAAAATAATACTAACAATAACACTAGAATTCATAATATACTAAAACACTAGAATTCATAATATACTAAAAAGTCTTTTAAGCTAAGTAATACACTAGAATAATATACTAAGAAATAATATAAAAAATAATACTAGAATAATAGTACAAACAATAATATATACAAAACACTAGAATTAATAATATACTAGAATAATATACTAAAAATAATACTAGAAGAATAGTACAAACAATAATATATACAAAACACTAGAATTAATAATATACTAGAATAATATATAAAAAATAATACTAGAATAATAGTACAAACAATAATATATACAAAACACTAGAATTAATAATATACTAGAATAATATACTAAAAATAATACTAGAATAATAGTACAAACAATAATATATACAAAACACTAGAATTAATAATATACTAGAATAATATACTAAAAATAATACTAGAATAATAGTACAAACAATAATATATACAAAACACTAGAATTAATAATATACTAGAATAATATACTAAAAATAATACTAGAATAATAGTAAAAAAATAATATATACAAAACACTAGAATTAATAATATACTAGAATAATATACTAAAAATAATACTAGAATAATAGTACAAACAATAATATATACAAAACACTAGAATTAATAATATACTAGAATAATATATAAAAAATAATACTAGAATAATAGTACAAACAATAATATATACAAAACACTAGAATTTATAATATATTACCAGCCGGTGTTAAAGACCCTTTGGCACCGGTGCCAGCCACGTACCGGTGCTAAAGGGTCCGCACCTATATAAGCGAGCAGTTGCCTTGGATGAGGCAGTTCCTTCGTCTTCGTCTCCAGCGCCGCCGCGTTCATCTTCGCCACCGTCGTTTCGTCTCCCTCGCCGCCGCGACCGTCTCTTCCAGCGCTGCCGCGGCCCTCCACCAACGCCGCCGCCGCGGCCATCCACCAGCGCCGCCGCAGCGGCCCACCAGCGTCGGCCACCATCTTCCACGTCGATCGAGAGCTCCGGCCGTCTCCTCGCTCCTATGTACTAGATCAATCGAACTTCGGCTAACTAATCTGCAATGAATTGTTATGATATATATGCATATATACAATTGTTTATCATAAATATATATAATAAATGTATATATATGTATATATAATAAATGTATATAACAAATATATATATTTATATATATGTACATATATACATTTATATATATTGTGTTTTGAATCGTTATGATATATATATACACATATATACATATATACAATTGTTTATCATAAATTTATTCTAGTAGTGTTTTGTATATATTATTGTAGTATTATTTTTTATTATTATTTTTTAGTATATTATTCTAGTATATTATTAATTCTAATGTTTTGTATATATTATTTTTTTACTATTATTCTAGTATTATTTTTTATATATTATTCTAGTATATTATTAATTCTAGTGTTTTGTATATATTATTTTTTGTATTATTATTCTAGTATTATTTTTAGTATATTATTCTAGCAAGCCGGTGTTAAAGGGTGACCCTTTAGCACCGGCTCGTGTTACCAGCCGGTGCTAAAGGGACCCTTTAGCACCGGTGCCAGCCACGAACCGGTGCTAAAGGGTCCTGCGCGCGCTAGGGCGGGCTCCTGAAATTTTCAGGACCCTTTAGCACTGGTTCCTACTATGGGCCGGTGCTAAAGGCCCTGTTTTTTAGTTTAGGGTTTTCAAAGTGTTTATATATACAGTTTATATTATAAATTGTATAGTAAATTAAATATTTTGCATAATATTTTTTAAACAGAGACATATATTGTAATTTTTTTAATGTACACATGAAAATTTTTAACCTTAAATATCTTACTGTATTTTTATAATTTGCAATAATTTTGTAACAAATGTTTAGTATTTTGTTAATGCAAAAATATATTATTCCAATAAATTTACAAAAACTATATCCAATCAATTGGAAATCTATTTTCACATCATATTGACGTTAAACTTTTTATTTTTGTTATTTATTACTAGGAATGCTAGTAGGGTATAGTTTTCATCAAATAAAAAATCTATTTATCATATAAAAATATATATCTTGATGAACACACCCTTTGACCGAACCCTAGATGGTCCCAAATGGAAAAGTCACGAATACAAAGTTTATTACACTCAAGTTCTACATTTTGTCTAATGGTCAACTTTTCATTTGGAAAAGTTCGACCATTAAATTTTGAATTTTCAGAGAATTTATAGCCACGCAGCGGTTTCAGAAACCTAGATTGTCTCGAATGGAAAAGTCATGAATACCAATATTGTTCCACTCATCAAAATCTATATTTAATATATAGACCATTTTTGCATTTGACAAAGTTTTGGGAAGGTGTAGTTGAAAATCCACAATTGACACATATAGTTTCATATAGTTTGTGTGAGATTCAAGATTTGGTGGGTATTGTTAACTTAAACTTTCTCAAATGGAAAAATTGTGTATATAAAAAGTTTAGATCTTGATGATATCTAACAACTTGGTATTCAAATTTTTTTATTTTAAGTAATTTAGTTTGTCATTTGACCAAGTTTGACCAAAACCTGTCTTGGATTTTGAACAAATGTGCTTAGGATTGGCTCAAATTTATCCAAATGGAAAAATGGACAATATATTAAATGTAGATCTTGATGATCTCTAACAACTATGTATTCAAAATTTTTTCATTTGAAGTCATCAAATGGGCCATTTGATCAAGTTTGACCAAAGTCAAAGCATTGGTTTTTACAAAAACACCCTTTGACCGAACTCTAGATGGTCCCAAATGGAAAAGTCATGAATACAAAGTTTGATACACTCATCAAAATTCACAATTCTCAAATATAGTTTCATACAATTCTCAGAATTCGTACATTTTACAACACATACTATTAAACATGACTTTATGTTAAGCCGACACAACAGTGAACTTCTTTACGTATGACCCTTGGTTATGATCCTGCCGTAACCATGGAGTATCCTCATTGTTTAACAGAATGCTTGGGTCTTTGTTGACTATGAAGGGCGGAATTCGATCATCCCTTTTGTAATCGCCTGACATGTCTGACTTGTCCTCAATTCCGACAATGTTTCTTTTCCCAGAAAGGACAATGTGGCGCTTTGGCTCATTGATGATTGAGTGGTCATCATTTTTCCTCTCTTTGGTTTCGTAGACATATCTTTGACATAGAACACCTGACTCACGTCTACAGCAAGGAAGAATGGTTCGTCTTTGAACCCACTATTGTTAAGGTCCACGGTTGTCATCCCATACTCCTTGACGACTGTTACCCCACCTCCGGTCATCTTCACCCATTGGCACCGGAACAAAGGAACTTTAAAATTAGCTGCATAGACTAGTTCCCATATGTCTTCTATGCGTCCATAATATGTTTGTCTGTTCCCATTTGGATCTGAGGCATCCACGCGTACACCACTGTTTTGGTTGGTGCTCCTTTTATCTTGGCCAACTGTGTAAAATGTGTTACCATTTGTCTCGTACCCTTTGTACGTGAGGACATGCTATGATGGTTGCCTGGCCAACAAATAAAGCTGCTCATCAATGTTTTCATCACCTTGACATTTTTTGCGCAACCAATCGCCAAAAGTTTCCATGTGCTGACGCATTATCCAAGCTTCATTCTTCCTGGGCCACTGGGACCGTAGGAAATCTTTGTGTACCTCAACATATGGTTCCACCAATGAGGAGTTCTGGAGAACTGTGTTGTGTGCTTTATTGAAGTAATCGTCTCCCGTACCAATTTATGTTTTCTTCCCTAGTGTTCCCTTTCTGCTGAGTCTGCCCTCGTGTCGAGATTCAGGAATGCCAATTGGGTCAAGGTCTGGAATAAAGTCAACACAGAACTCTATGACCTCCTCTATTCTGTAGCCCTTGGCAATGATTCCTTCTGGCCATGAATGACTATGGACATATTTCTTTAGGACACCCATGAATCTCTCGAAGGGGAACATGTTGTGTAGGAACACAGGACCGAGAATACGAATCTCTTTGATCAGATGAACTAGGAGGTGTGTCATGATATCGAAGAAGGATGGAGGGAACACCAACTCAAAGCTGACGAGACATTGAACGTTGAACGACATCATTCTGCAGAGTAGCTAGTTGCTCTAGATTGAGTGCCTTCTGAGAAATTGCATTGAGGAATGCACATAGCTTTATGGTGGCTAGACGTACGTGTGGAGGTAAAATTCCTCTTAAAACCACCAGTAGCAATTGCGTCATTAGAACGTGATAGTCATGGGACTTCAAGTTCAGGAATTTCTTCTCTGGCACATTAATTATTCCCTTGATATTGGAGGAGAATCCAGATGGGACCTTGATGCTGCTAAGACATTCAAACATGCTTTCCTTCTCTTCTTTGCTCAGAGTGTAGCTAGCAGGGCTTAAGTAATGACGTCCATCGTCTGTCTTTTATGAATGTAGGTTGTCTCGTTCTTTCATGCGCTGCAAGTCTTGTCGTGCTTCAAGTGAATCCTTAGACTTCCCGTAGACACCCATGAATCCAAGCAAGTTCACACAAAGATTCTTTGTCAGATGCATCACGTCGATCGCGTTGCGGACCTCTAGGACATTCCAGTAAGGTAGCTCCCAAAATATGGAATTCTTCTTCCACATGGTTACGTGTCCCTTAGCATCCTTAGGAGTAGGTTCGCTGCCTCATCCCTTTCCTAATACCACTTTTATATCCTTGACCATTTTGAGTACATCATCCTCGGTTCGATTGAGAGGTTTGGTCTGATGGTCTGCCTTGCCTTTAAAATGCTTGCCTTTCTTTCGTACTGGGTGGTTCACAGGAAGAAACCGACGGTGGCCAAGGTACATGACCTTTCGACATTTTTTCAAAAATACACAGTCAAGGTCTTCATAACAATGTGTGCATGCATTATATCCCTTGTTTGACTAGCCTGAAAGATTACTCAAAGCTGGCCAATCATTGATTGTTACAAACAGCAATGCTCGTAGGTCAAAGTGCTCTTGTTTGTACTCATCCCACACGCGAACTCCTGGTTTGCTCCATAAAAGTTGAAGTTCCTCAACTAATGGCCTCAGGTAGACATCTATGTCATTGCCAGGTTGCTTCGGTCCTTGGATAAGTACCGGCGTCATAATAAACTTCCGCTTCATGCATAGCCATGGAGGAAGGTTGTAGATACATAGAGTAACTGGCCAAGTGCTGTGACTACTGCTCTGCTCACCGAAAGGATTCATACCATCTGTACTTAAGGCGAACCGTAAGTTTCTAGCATCATCTGCAAAATCTGGGAATTCTCTGTCTATCGCTCTCCACTGGGATCCATCGGCAGGGTGTCTCAGCATATTGTCTATCTTACGGTCTTCTTTATGCCACCACAACAACTTTGCATTGTCCTTATTTCTGAACAGACGTTTTAATCGTGGTATTATAGGAGCATACCACATAACCTTGGTAGGAATTTTCTTCCTATGACGTTCTTCACCCTCAACATCGCTAGGATCATCTCGTCTAATCTTATACCGTGATGCCTTACATACTGGACATGCATCCAAATTCTCGTATTCCTCCCCACGGTAGAGGATGCAGTCATTAGGACATGTGTGTATCTTCTGGATTTCTAATCCCAAAGGGCAGACAACCTGTTTTGCTTCATACATAGTGGTGGGCAATTTGTTGCCTTTCGGAAGCATCTTTTTTATGATCTTCAATAACTGCCCAAATGCCTTGTCAGATGTACCATTCTTTGCCTTCCATTGCAGCAATTCCAGTGTGGTACCCAACTTTTTTTGCCCCTCTTCAGCGGTGGGATATAGCGATTTCCTGTGATCCTCTAGCATGCGCTCAAACTTGGCTTTCTCTTTATCACTTTCACATTCTCTTTGTGCATCATGGATGGCATCACCAAAAGCATCATCGCCCCGATCATCTTCTGCCGCTATCTCTTCTTCATTATCTCCCCCCATTGCAATATCATTGAAGCCACCATATTGAGCAATAATATTGGCGTGGTCCAATTCTTCTTCTTTTTCCTCTTCACCTTCATCCATTATAATCCCGCTTTCTCCATGCTTGGTCCAACAAATATAGTTTGGTATGAAACCAGACTTTAATAAGTGCGAATGAAGAGTTCTTGAGTTAGAATATTCCGTGAAATTCTTGCACGCGGCACATGGACAACACATGAAACCGTACCTCTTATTTGTCTCGGCCACACTTAAGAAATACTGCACGCCATTAATGAACTCTTCGGAGCGCTGATCGACATTATACATCCAGTTACGTGTTACCATCTGCATTAAATATAACATATATATTATGAAAACCATGCACACATATAGTTTCTTATCTTATTGCACAACATGTCTAAGATACATAGTTGATTAATTCAAGAAAGCTTGGCTACAACAAATACAATCACAACTAGCACTAAAAAAACCAAAACTAAAATGCACTTAAGCAACATAATTAGTTCGCATCCGATCCCAACTATAATAGATAGATCATTCGCTTGATTAACATCATTGAACTCTTTTCGTCGGCTCACTGCCTCACCAACTTCAGCCTCAACCACCTGTGCAAAAGATTTCTTAATGTGTTCAATGTATTCTTCCTCCTAGTACCAACCTGTACATCTGCCAGTACCGTCCCACTAAAATTAAAAGAGAGAATCAAAAGTTTAATTAATATTATTTAAAAAATAAGCACATATATAAGCAAATGTCTGGAAATAACTCACATTACGATCCGAACACTTGTAGAATATACGACCCTTGTTTACTCCCTCTTTCGACACTTTGTACTCTATCACAATCTTCTGCCCACACTTGCCACAAGTAATGAGAGGGAGTTTCGGCCGGTATCGCTTTTGAACCAGTTGAGAGACCGAAGACCCGGTCACGGTTGCCATCTACTATCCATACTCAATTTTTAAACAATTATAAATTCCACATTTACTAGTAAACATGTATGATGAAAGAAGAATCTAATAATATCCTTTATTTGTCTAGTTACTTCAACAAATCTTCTAAATTATACAATGAACATTATGTAGTAATAAAAATAAATCAAGTGATATTAACAAACCAATTAATTTGAACTATCCTACTTTCTAAGATCATAAAAAGATACTATAATTCATTCTTGCAAACTACATTAATACTAGGTCAACCATAAAATATGATATATATATATATATATATATATTTGGATACTAATTCATGTGAATGATTCAAAATAATAAAGTGGATTTGAGCTAAAAATGATTGGAACATCACAAGCCAAAAATAACATGAAAAAGACAAGAAATACTAAAGTTAGTCACCTCCAAGCACGAAGAAACGATGACGGAGTCGAAGAAGATCAACGATGGGCGTCGGAGATGAAGAACAAGGAAGAAGAAGCTCCAAGAACAACAATGGTGCTCTTGGTTTCGAATGGGCAGAGGGGAGGGGAAGGCGGGCCTATAAACCGGAGCATTAACACCGGTTTAGGGCAAAAACCGGTGCTAAAGGGTCACCCTTTAGCACCGGTTTTTGTGCCAAACCGGTGGTGCTAAAGGGTCCCTGCCCCGACAGCACCTGTCAGTAGCCGTTGGGCAGGACCCTTTAGCACCGGTTCGTGTTACGAACCGGTGTTAAAGGGGCCTTTAACCCTGGGCCGCAAAAAGACTGAGGTTTTTGGCCATTTTGGACATCGACCTATGCCTGATTCTGTAGTAGTGATACCCCTCGATACCCCAAAGCTGGCCTGGCTCAGGTCTGCACAGCATGCAGCACAAAAACATGAAGTCTAAAACACCTCAAGTGATCTCAAATTGAGATGAAATTTTGCACAAAGGTAGAGAGGGAGGTCAGGAAGATGTTCCCAGAAGATCTACTCCAAAAACCATGGGAAATACCAAGATCTACATTCTCCCATATCGAATCAGGGTTTTCTCAATTTGGCTCAAAATCTTCCAAATATGCTTTAGAGGAATTCATCTGACCAGAAGACTTGGTAGATATGTTCCTCTAAGGTCTTTGCATGTTTCTATCCATCCCGGTCGGTCTCAAATCCACAAAATCTCAAAATCAAACAAGATGGAAGAGAAGGGGTTCGAGAGAGGAAAACCTAAATCAAAACAAGAACTCAAATAATAACAGTGTTCTGAGGAATGATTACTTTATTTCTTGCACCAAAAAATATGGTTCTTATAGAGGACTGTTAGAATATAATTATAACAGCCCCATATTGGGCTTACAGCCCATTAACCTTGTACTCCTAGCCTGACTTGTAATAGTACCACATTGTAACTTGTAAATGTACTACAATCCTTCCAGGCTATATAATGAAGGTCGCCACTTGGTTACGGTGTGGGGTGTTTCTCTATATGGTATCAATCCAATCATGATCCTTCCCTTCCTTTCTTCTGCTCGCGTCTCCTCTGCCCGTGCGTTCTCTGTGAGGACGTGCGCCACCGCACCACCGGGCCGCCGCGCAAGTCCACTCGTGCCACCGCCAACCCAAGCTGCCGCGCAGACCCAGTCGCGCCGCCGCATCTGTAAGCCACGCCGCCTCCTTGGCCGCGCGCTGCAGGTAGCCGCTCGGCCCACGTCGCGCCGCACCCAGGCCGCCGCACGATCTTCTATGCACCGTCGCCCTACATCGCGCGTTCTAGGGTGCCGCGCCCATCGCGCCGCGCCCTATAGCCGCACGCCGTTGCCTCTGCCGCCCGATAGTCGGGTCACCCAGGCTACCGCGCACCCCCTGCGCCCCCTGCTCCACTCGATCAGGACCAGGCACTGGTGATCATGTCGACGTCTTCGACCTCTTCCTCCGCTACGTTCGGCGTTCCCGGCTCTAGAACCAACAGTGCTGTGTCTGATGTTGTCGCACCTCAGTTCTACGCCGCATACGCTGCCGTCAACGTCAAGCAGCATGTCTCCATCACGCTTAGCCTCGAGCAACCGAACTACTCCAAGTGGAAGGCCTTCTTCACCACCCTCTGTAGCAAGTAAGGGCTGCTCGGTCGCATCGACGGCACAACGACCGCCCATCTGACTGACCCTCTGTGGTCCTAGCCAGACGCCTGCGTCCACGGCTAGATGTACGGCTCCATCGACGACGTCGTCCTCGACCTCGCCATGGAGCCTGATCAGGACGCTCGCCCCTTGTACGTCTCCATCGACACTCTATTCCAGGTGAATAAGGAGTCCCGTGTCATCGTCCTCGAGCAGGAGTTCCAAAATCTGTCCCAGGGCGACCTCTTCATCGACGCCTAAGCCCAGCAGATGAAGCGCACCGCTGATGCGCTTCGGGAGGTCGGCCACACCATCTCCTCCGTGCAGCTCGTGCTCAACCTTCTGCGTGGCCTCAACAGCCGCTTCGCCAACGCTGCCCACATCATCGCCAACTCCTCGCCTCTCCTAGACTTCAAGTCAGCCACCAACATGCTCCGCGTCAAGGAACTCCGTCTTCACACCGACGGCAAGGAGGCCTCGGCCTCAGCCCTTGCGGCTTCGACCTCCTCCTCCTACACTACACCGCCCTGCCGGTCCACCTCCTCTGCACCTACCAATCGTGGGGGTGGTGGCAAGGGCAAGGGTGGGCGTTGCAGTAACGGCAGTGGTGGCGGTAGCAGCAGCAACAGCGGCGGCGGGCGCAACCAGCAGCAAGGTGGAGGCTCTGGTGAGCATCAGGCTCCTCAGCTGGCCGGTCCTTGGGTTTGCTATAACCCCTGGCCCGTCCAGTGGCCACCTCAGCAGTAGCAGCAGTTGGGTACAACACCTGTGCCTCCTCCACAGGCACACACCGCCTTCACACCGCCTCAGTTCTCTACTGTCGGCAGCCCTCCGGCGTACGGGCCTCCAGCCAGCTGGGATCTGACCAGCATGATCGTCGCTCTCAACCAGATGGCAGTTCAGGGTGGGTCTACACCATGGGTCATGGACAACGAAGCGACATCCCACATGTCCTCCAACGATGGTATTCTACTTTCCCGCCTCCCGTCGCCACCGTCTTCCATTACGGTCGGCAACGGTCAATCAATTCCTATTCTTAGTCGTGGCACTTCTCTCCTTCAAATAGCCGATCGTCCTTTTTATCTTGATAATGTTCTTGTCTCTCCCCAACTTACTCGTAATCTTTTATCTGTTCGACAGTATACTCGCGACAATAACTGTTCCATTGAGTTTGACGCCTCTGGTTTTTCTGTCAAGGATCTGCAGACCAAGACGACTCTCCTTCGGTGCAATAGCAACAGGGACCTATACACCATTCCACATCGCATGCCACCTTGTTTCCATGTCGCCGTCGTCTCCCCAAAGCTGTGGCACTCCCACCTTGGTCATCCTGTACCTGCTGTCATCACTAATCTACATAAGTTATCAGCTATCTAGTGTAATAAAGCAGCTCGCTGCCTTTGTCATGCCTGTCAGCTAGGCAAACATGCTAGGCTGCCCTTTGCTAGTTCAGTTTCTAGTACTTCAGCACCTTTTGAACTCATTCACTATGATGTCTGGACCTCTCCAATTTTGAGTATTATAAATTTTATCTTGTGCTGGTTGATGATTATACTCATTATTGTTGGACGTATCCTCTTCGCCATAAATCTAAAGTTCATGATCATGTTGTTCATTTTATTGCTTATGCTCATTGGTATTTTTAAGACGTGCACAGATGAGATCCGCAAGCGCACAGATACCGTTGTAGCTTTCACCTGGAGGGTTTTAAATATCGTATCTACAGGGAAACGTGTGAGTCAACTACGTGTTCTAACTTAACCGAAAAGGGTGAGTGAAAAGGATATAAACTATACGAGGGATAAAATCTAAGTGGTAACAAGATAAAAGGTAAAAGAAGATCAATCTAGTATGGGGTCGATAATAGGAGTATAGAGCGGATAACTCAATCATGGGTTTCTACTTCTAACTTGGGTAGTCCGTGTCTTCTACTACTCAACTGGGGAAATTACTATGGAAGACCGCAAACAGAGTACGAATCTACCATGCAATAAGGTCTGAAAGACCTTCCTACTAGACCTACAGACAAGAGGTGGACTACAAAGGACTCAACGAATGTCACATTCGCGATCTACCACCGATCCAGAATATAGGTTGCATCTACGAGTAACCATAGTCTAAGCGCCATGCTTACACTATGATTACACTCTAACCTAGTGCACTAGATTAAAGCACTCAGAAGAGACTTGTAAACCAGAAGAATAATATAAACAAGAATCTTACTTGAATAAGAAGTTGATGACCTGAGCCTGAGCCATCTCAGGACCAGATAGAGCTGTTGATGCAAAAGCGGATCTGCAAACACAAAGGGCTAATAACCGATTCAAACGTTAAGGCGTGCCAACCGATCTGACCTTACTATCGGCAAAGGTGATAACTCGAATACTTTAGTCCCGACAACAGCGATGCGCCCGGATGTCACGGCCAAGAGGTATTCACGCGGAACTCGAGAATACGCCGAGCTTAAGTCGACGAACTCCTAAGAACTCGTAGTAAAAAGGAAAATATGACGAAGTCGTCGAAAAAGTAGATGCTGGAATATGAGTAGAAACTTGTGTTTGATTGATTGATAGATAGATCATTACAAGGCCCTAGGGTCTATATTTATACCCTGCTCAAAGAGCTACAATCAGACACGACTAGGACTCGAATTCCAAATTAAACAGAATCCGTATACAAAACGAATTTAAATGACTAAGGAAAACATAAAACTACCCCCTTGTAACTGACCAGGACACCACTACGGATCGATCGGCAATCTCCACGCCTTCCTTCAGAGTCATCGGCAACCTTCCTGTTATGGCCATCGGCAAACACCGATATTGATCATCGGTAAGAACACGTTACTACCCCTGGACTTAGTCACATTCAATAGTCTCTTCATCGGCAACTATCCTCATCGGCAACTCTTCTGCAGACCAGTTAGCGTTGCTCCACCTGCCGATCTATACTCTACAGGTCCCTGGGTATGTGTCCAAAAACGGTGTCAACACATGCCCCCCAATTTTGGAGTATAAAATCATTGATGCTCCGAAATTCTCTGCAGTAATGATGCGTTTCCGTAATTAATTCTCCCAATTTGGTAACCGACCGTTTAAATCTGAACAACCTTGGCCCGACTCTCCTGCAAATTCCTCGAATTCCTCAACCTTCCAAACCGGATCTCTCCACTTTATGCGCCCATCGACAATATTACCGTTAGAAGGAACTACCGATGGACCGACCAAGAAATCCCGCACAGTGAAATATCTCTAAAATCATGACCGCTTCCTGTCAAATCATCTACGCAATCCCTTAATTACCGTGCGAACAGTTACCATATCCACCTGAGTACCCTCGGATTTTACGGATGCGGCGAAGAGATAAGTCAAATTTGCCCTTGCCCGTTTTGTCCTATAAATACTTCCTTCTCGGGTACTCCTTCTCCATCGCATCATTCTACAGCCCCAACTCTGCTTTCTTGGCGGTGGCACTGTTTGATAGCTCCAAGAACTCCAGCAAGAACTTCCTCCAACAACCCCCAAGTTTTCAACCTTCTTCCCCACGAAGCAATGGCCATCAACTTCGTCGTCCCTGAGGTTAGCTTACCCCTCTTCTTTTTTCGTACTCTTGCTGTACTTTTGTTCATCCGCAATTCCTTTTACTGAATATTCCCCTTTTCTCTTCTTTTTACTTTTTCTTTTATCCTTACAATCTTTAGGATTTGGCCAACAAGTTCGCAATCCCTACCGATCAACCCCATCTCCAATGCCTTGGACCACTAGGAAACTTAGATCCCACCGATCTTATAAATGCAGAGACAAACAGAATCCCCTTTAGAGCCGAGAATTTTTCTCTAGATCTATGGAAAGATGCCTTCCGTTCCTGGCCCAGCCTACCAAGGGATGGAAGGATTGGTTCCTGAGAGTCAGTAACTCAAATGAGGTCCAATGGGGTGAACGGAAATTGGATCAGTGCATTAGATTGTCTCTTGCCGATATGGAGAGAAATGAGTCACTACTGATTGCTGCCTCATACTTCTGGTCAGACACACTCAATGCTTTTGTGTTTGGCCATGGCCCTGCCTCTCCTACACTTGCCGATGTACTTATGCTCACCAGCCTAGATGTATCCACTGCTAATACCACCCACCTGTTCGACACCAAACCCAGTGCTAAGGTAGAAACTCGTGCCATCGGCGGTTGGTCAGGGTACATTCAGAAGTACCGAAGAACAGGTCCTATCAATGTAAAGGAACAGACCACTTTTCTGAACATGTGGCTGGATAAATTTGTGTTTTGTGGCCGATCGGCAGGACCAACTTCTGTTTACTTGTCGGCAGCAGAAAGATTAGCCAATGGTGGCCGATTTCCTCTCGGCCGATATCTACTTGGCTCTGCTTATCACCTCCTCCACCAGGTAGCCCAGAAACTACTGCTTGGTCAACCCATCGGCAACTTAGGGGGTCCCTGGTGGTTCATCAATATGTGGCTTAGTCTCCACATGCACAAGCACCTTGAGTTCGACCTCTTTGCACAGCGCTTCCCCAGGGATATAGCCGAGGATTATGAACTGGATGAAGAAGAATCGGTAACTCGTTCCCCTCTGAACTTTGGCGAAGCTGCCATAGTTTTGCGTGGCACAGGTGGTAACGCAGACCAGGTTAGCCGATTCTTCCAAACTCTGTATGAGGGTCTGACCAGAGAACAACGGGCATGGATGCCTTATGAAGATCCAGATACCAGATTTCCTTTGACTTTCCACCCCTTCAACGATGCTCTCAACAAGGACCGTGATGTGATGATGGCAATCATCACCCCAAGAGCCATACCAGTGAACTTCTTTGGTAGTGGGAAAGCTTCCAACCTGACTTACAAATTTTATAACCCATCGGCACTAGCTCGCCAACTGGCTTTCGGCCAACTACCGATTGCACTTTGCTACGCCGATGTGATAAAGCCGAGGGAGATTATCACCAGCCATCTCGAATGGATCAGGGTAGCCCAACTTCCACCAAATGCCGATACAGAAGTTGATCTATCGGCTTGGATTCCGACTCTCTTCATCACTCAAGCATACAAACAGAGGTGGGAAGAATGGAAAGAACACATGTTCTGCAGATCGGCTCTCACATACCGTGGCATGAACGACTCCCAGTACAAAGTCCTTGATAATACTGTAAGTACTCTAAACCAATGCCTCAATCCTTTCACTTTTACTTTCCATTGGTATCTTACTTTCCTTGTTATATGCAGGTCGATGACACACCCCCATTGGTCAGCAGGAGTGGTAAGCCGATTGAGCTCCTTCCATCGGGCCCAATCTCTTTGATCGGCAACAATGCTCCAACCTTGGCTGCTATAATGCATCAGGGTGTGCGTCTCAAGAAAGTTACCACCAAGCAGGCAAAGATATCCCCATCGGTAGCCGCCTCTACCCTAGCACAAGCCTTCAGGGTAAATTTTCAAATTCTTTTACTCATACCGGTTCCATTCTTATACTTATTATACTTGTACTCATAAACTTCTCACTGTTGTATCAGCACACTGGTACATCGGCAAAGACCAGAAGTATGACTGCTGATGCCCCCCAGTCCAGTCAACCGAAGAGAAAAGGTTCCAAGAGTACCAGATTACAAGCAAAGCGCTAGAGAACAGCAACGCCTTCTCCCCCAGTATCTCCGATTTCAATAGAATCATCCCCTTCTCCTCCAAAAGCCCAGATACAACCAGCACCGTCTCCTCTTCAACCACAAGAAGAAACCCAAACAGAAGAACTCTAGCCAGAAGAACCTTAGCCAGAAGAAACATCGGCTGATGTGCATGAGCAGACTGCCGATCCAGCAAGCTTAATCATAGCATCGGTAGTCTCCTCAATTCAGACTAGTTCTGCACCTCCTCAAGGTAACATACTTTCTATTTATTGCTGATGAACCCACTTTTTCCAATTTGTAATTACCCATGTTAATCTTTCAGCTGATGTAGTCTCATCGGCAATCCTAGCCGATCAACCTGTGGTTCCATCGGCTTCAACTAGTCAGAGGCGAGAGATAGCTCTGAAGCAAGTAAGTTACCCGATCCTTATTTTTATTGTTATCAGTACTTAATCATAAAATAACTTATTCTGTCTTCTTTTCTAGGAACAGGATTCTCCCGACAGCCTGTTCTCCTTCGCCATCGAGATCTCTGAGGATGAAGGCGAGGAAGCAAGTTCTTCTCGAGCAGTTGGAATCTCATCGGCAGAGATTAGAGCAAAGCTGGCGGATCTGTCAGCCCTTCTCCATCAAGATACAGTGCAATTGGTCGATGACTCTGATCCAGCCAAAGTTCTGTTCAAGGCTCTCAGAGGTCAAATCCCTGCCGATGCCGAGGAGGTTCTTTTTCAGGCTGCACACTTAGAGAGTCGTCAGCTGCAGTATCAAAAGGCTGCCCAGCGTCTTGCAGATATAGCTGCTCACGCTCAGCTCTCAGAGGAGATGATGAAAGTGAAACTTCTTGCCGATGAGAAGCATAAGAGCATCGGCATTCTGAAATGCTCAGGAGATGTACTGAAGTAAAAGATCTCTGATCTATCGGCGAGAAGGGAAGTTCTGTTGGCTGAACTCAGACAAGTGGAAGAAGCTCTGTCCCAAGCTCAACAGGAAGAAAGCCAACTGCCTGAAGCAATCAAGACTCTTGAACAAAAGCGAAACATCCAGGCTCGTAAAGCACTGCAGATGAAGAAGAAATTGAAGCCAGTGGAAGGCTCTGCCGATGACGACGTGAAGGAGTTAGAAGAAGCCAACCAGATCCGTCTGCGCGCCATATCGACGATCCAGGCTCTGTTAAACATGTGAACTCTTCATCGGTGGCGTGCTTTGCTTCTTTCTTCTAATCATTTTGGTCCAGCCGATAGGACTGTTATCGGCATCCTTTTAAAACATTAAGTCCGACCCCAGATACACTTTTAATCCAGCCGATAGGAATGTTATCGGCACTTAAACTTTCATGCATCAAGCCATATGCTGGGGTAATATCTCTTTAAATATGTCGAGGGTATCAATAAGGGGTACCCTCACCGATGCACGTAACAAGACTATCCGTACGCAGGACGAGGCCCTCGTCTCGACGCTCTGGCCGTACATATACGCAGCTTTCGACGTCCACAGCCTCGAAGACGGAAATAGCGTCGAGCGAATCGACCAGGGGTTGAGCGCTAGCTGCCGTCGAATACGGAAACGGGCTCGAGCGAGTCGGGAAGCGTCGAGCGCAAGGACACTGTACGCCGCCCGACGCGCGCACGAGAGCCAGAGCATTTAATGCACCTGTCGTTTTCCCACCTAACACACTGGTCACGGGAAGCGTGATAGGAAACAGGCACCCGTCCCATCGTTCTTTTTGCAGCCTTCCCCACCAAACGACCCAGGGCGTGTCAGAGCACAGGAAACAAGGATGAAACGTCTAATCGGGACCCCCTCGAGACATCCAAGGTCAGCGCTCCGGATATCAGCACATTACACGGCGTCTGACCCTCGACCGAACAGGGTTCCTCCCTAGGGACGAGTTGGGCGTCGACTGACAACACCACAACCACCCCGCCGGATCTGCCGCCATACCGTACAAGCGTGCGACCTTTGGACCAGCGCAAGATGGCGCGCAGGACAGAATGCAGGGGCACACGTAATCATCACCCGGCTATCAAGACGGGATGGCTCGAGGCCATGCCGTACGGAAGCCTCGAGTAGGTCAGCGCTCCGTGCTGCTATCGACCCCCTACTCTGACACCTACGCATGTACCCTAGGTCTCTCCTTGGAGCTATAAAAGGAGGGACTCAGGAATAGAACGGGCAGCGACACTATGCCCATACGCAGTAGAACTCCCATACTTCATACCACGCTTGTATTCACCCCTGTACAAGCACTTAGGTGCAAGATAATACAACCTCCCTCCCCCGCTGGACGTAGGGCCTTCTCTTGCCCGAACCAGGATAAATCTTTGTGTCTTCTTGCATCACCATCTGGGAAAGGGAGCACGCATACAAATTTACTCGTTGGTGTGACCCCCCGGGGGGAAAACACCGACAGTTGGCGCGCCAGGTAGGGGTCCTGCGTGTTTTTCATCGGTTTCCCACTCCTTTCTAGATGGCAGCTCTTGACTCGCCGATTCCGCGCTCCACGGTGATTTGGTTTGGGAGTCTCTAGTTCATGTCTACGGGCTCCGGCTACGACATGATCTTGCTCTCAGTCAAGGGACCGAGAGGAGCCCGCGTTGCACCAGCTCGGTTGAGGGCCCCGAGACGCCCTCGCCACCACGCCTCCCCGCCCAAGAAGAGGCGCGGACAGCACCACCGCCGCCCCTCTGCCTCATCACGACCGGCAACTCGTGCGAGGTAGGAGGTGGGCCGCGAGCCGGCAACACCATGTGCCGGAACCGCGGGCACGACGGCTCAACACCGCACGACGACGGGAGGGGACGCGTCTCGCGCGCCCTCCCCCACCGCTGCTAAGCTACTTCCACACGGGCTGTCTACTCCAAGAAGGGCACTGCCATTCGGATTAGACAACGCCGCGGCGTTGCTCGCCAGAGCAATATGCCCGAACGCCCAGACGCACGTGGAGAAACCAATGGTCCTCCCACGTGACTCTGAGGCACTACGGCCGACGTCCGAACTGCCAGATTTCTCCCAGGTGTGAGGCCTCCGCCGCCTAGGCCCTGGGCGATACACGATCACCTCACTCAGGCAATGGCTGCTGGAGGAGGGACGTGGATGCTTCTACGCCGCCGAGCCGGACTCCGACTCCGAGACTGATAGCTACGACCCTAAGAGGGAATGCTATCACATCGACGGGGCAGTAGAACCTACCGACGAGACGCAGGATGCTGTAGCGGGCGGTCGAGCCCCTGCAGCACGGGAAGACCCCAGGACGCCTGGGAACGACAGACAGGTCGACCCCCCTCCACAGGAAGACAAGGCTGCGCAGCTTGCACAGCTACGAGAGCTCAAGATGAAGCTCGACGAAGACCGTGAGCGCCTCGTCCTGCTTGAGCAAATCCTTGAGCAAGACCTGCCGTACCCACCGGGCGGAAGTGTCCGCAGACGCGCTCGAGAGGTACATCGACAAATCGTCGGAGACGCAGAGCCAGAGCAGCCCGTCAGCCGTTTCCCTCGAGCGGGCCAGAATGTAGTGGCGGCGACGATGCTACTGCGCAACATGCCAGAACCATCGAACTCCCGGGCTCGGTGCATTCGAGACGAGGTACAGACTCTGCTCCAGGTGGCGACAGTTCAACAAGCCGAAAGCTCAGCTTCTCGACGACGAGGAGCTGGCACTGAAAAGCGCGACGAGCCACCTCAAAATGAAAAGGAGGTGTCAGTCCATCAACAGCCTCCTCCTCGAGGCAGAAAGACCGCTCTCGTTCTCCCCGTCGACAATCAGCGTCGACACGACGCGCGGCATGACATCGAAGAGAATCGACGCCGCCGGCACGGAGACGCGGAAGAGCGTGGTTACAGCGCACATCGCGGTGGGAGGTACGACAGCGACGAGGACCGGGTGGCCCCCGAGCCACCGGGCCCACGGGTGTTCAGCAGGGCGATCCGCAGCACGCCCTTGCCCAGTCCATTCCGACCCCCGACCAGCATCGCGAAATACAATGGTGAGACCAAACCAGAATTATGGCTGGCCGATTTTAGGCTGGCCTGTCAGCTAGGCGGCGCTCGAGGAGATGATCGAGCCATCATTAGACAGCTACTGCTCTTTCTCTCCGACACCACCCGTCGATGGCTCGAGGAACTTCCAGCAAATCAGATTCATGACTAGGTCGATTTAGTTAAAGTTTTCGAGGGTGTTGACACCATTTTTGGGCGCGTGTCCAGGATGACAGGATAGAGTGGCAGTACGATGCGGGTTGCTAGTAAGGATGGTTGCCGATGAGGGAAAGGTTGAATGTGACTAAGTCCTCAGACAGTAATATGGTGCCGATGACCAAGTAAAAGGGTCTGCCGATGACTATGGCAAGAGGATTGCCGATGACGCGAAGGAGGAGTCCGGAAGCTGCCAGTTGTCATGTAGAGGAGTTTCGGTTTGTCACGAAGGATGGTTTTATTATTTCCTTATGTTATTCGTATCGTTTTGTATACGGGTTCCGTGTAATTTGGAATTCGAATTCTAATCGTGTCTGGTCGTAGCTCTTTGAGCAGGGTATAAATATAAGCCCTAAGACCTTGTAATCAAGAAATCAATCAAACATACATTTTTTCTCATATTCCAGCATCTACTTTTCGACGACTTCGTCATACTTTTTTCTTTTTATTACGAGTTCTTAGGAATTCGTCGACTTAAGCTCGGCGTGTTCTCGAGTTCCGCGTGAGTACCTCTTAGCCGTGACATCCGGGCGCATCGCTGTTGTCAGGACTAAAGTATTCGAGTTATCACCTTTGCCGATAGCAAGGTCAAATCGGCTGGCACGCCTTAACGTTTGAATCGGGTATTAGCCCTTTGTGTTTGCAGATCAATTTTGCATCAACAGAGGGTAATTTCAAAGGGACCTACATACGGCCCGGGAACTCGTGGGACCTCAGCAAATGCAAGCAGAAGTCAGGAGAAACTCTTCGAGAGTATGCTCGACGCTTCTCGAAGCAACGCACTGAGCTGCCACACATCCCTGACCATGACGTCATCCTGGCTTTTGTCTCTGGTACCACCAGTCAAGACTTAGTGTGGGAACTGGGCCGAAATCGCCCTCAGACCGTCGACGAGCTGATGGACGTAGTGGCGAACTACGCAGCAGGGGAGGAGGCAGTCGGCGCCTTCTTCAGCTGTAAAGGAGGGAAAGGCAAGCGGCCTATCGATGAAGATGGAACCCCCAGTCGAGGGCTCAAGAAGAACAAGAAGAAGCAGAAAGCACGGCAGTCGCAACGGGAAGATTTCGACGACAACCTTGTCACCGCCATGGAGCGGAAGAAGCCTCGAGGCCCTCCAGATGGAGGTATCTTCGATAAGATGCTAGAGGAACCATGCCCTTATCATAAGGGAGGCGCCAACCACAAGCCTCGAGGCCCTCCAGATGGAGGTATCTTCGATAGGACTGTCGTATGCTGAAAAGGCATTTCGATGGTCTAGGGTTCAAAAGGGAAGAGCGTGACGACTCGAAGAAGGAGAAGGGCGGCGACAAAGAGGGCAACAAGGACGACGACGGCTTCCCTGCCGTCCACGACTGCTACATGATCTATGGTGGGCCTTCGACACAGTTGACCACGAGGCAGCGCAAAAGGGAACGCCGTGAGGTCTTCGCGGCAAGAATGGCGGTGCCCCAGTACCTCAGCTGGTCGAGCACCCCCATCACCTTCGATCGAGAGGACCACCCCGACAAGGTAGTCGCCCCAGGCGTCTACCCGCTCGTCGTCGACCCTATCATCATCAACACCCGGCTCTGCAAGGTGCTAATGGACGGAGGCAGCAGCCTCAACATCATCTACCTCGAGACCCTCGACCTCCTTGGCATCGATAGGGGACGGCTCCAGCCAAGTGCCGGCGGTTTCCATGGCGTCGTGCCAGGAAAAAAGGCATTGCCCGTAGGTCGAATCGACCTACCGGTCTGCTTTGGCACGGCGGCCAACTTCAGGAAGGAGACCCTCACCTTTGAGGTGGTCGGGTTCCGTGGCACGTACCACGCCATCATCGGGTGCCCGGGCTACGCCAAGTTCATGGCCATACCCAACTACACCTACTTGAAGCTGAAGATGCCCGGTCCCAAAGGCGTCATCACCGTTAGCTCCTCCTTTGAGCACGCTTACGAGTGCGACGTCGAGTGCCTCGAGTATGGGGAGGCGGTCGAGAACTCCACCGAGCTCGTCACGAAACTCGAAGCCCTGGCCGCTGAGGCTCCAGAGCCCAAGCGCCATGCGGGCAACTTCGAGCCAGCAGAGGGAACCAAGAAGATCCCGCTCGACCCCAACAACTCCGACGGCAAGGTGCTGACGATCAGCGCTGACCTCGACCCCAAATAGGAAGCTGTGCTCGTCGACTTTCTCCGTGCAAACGCCGACATGTTTGCATGGAGTCCCTCGGACATGCCAGGCATACCGAGGGAAGTCGCCGAGCACTCCTTGGAGATTCGAGCCGGTTCCAAGCCAGTGAAGCAGCGGTTGCGCCGATTCGACGAGGAGAAACGCAAGATCATTGGCGAGGAAATCCACAAGCTTTTGACGGCCGGATTCATCAAGGAGGTTCATCATCCCGACTGGTTAGCAAACCCTGTATTAGTTAAGAAAAAGAATGGGAAAATGAGGATGTGTGTCGATTATATAAGTCTAAATAAAGCATGTCCGAAAGTTCCTTTTCCATTACCACGTATTGATCAGATTGTCGATTCTACTGCGGGATGTGAAACCCTTTCTTTCCTTGATGCATATTCTGGTTACCATCAAATAAAAATGAAGGAGTCCGACCAGCTCGCGACCTCTTTCATCACACCTTTTGGGATGTATTGCTATGTAACCATGCCGTTTGGGCTTCGAAATGCGGGAGCCACGTACTAGCGCTGCATGCTCCATGTATTTGGCGAACACGTAGGGTCGACGGTCGAGGCCTATGTCGATGACATTGTCGTCAAATCGAAACGGCGAGGGGACCTGATCCAGGACCTCGAGATCGCTTTTAGCTGCTTACGCACCAACCAAATCAAGCTCAATCCCGAGAAATGCGTCTTCGGCGTGCCTCGAGGCATGCTCTTGGGTTACATTGTTTCCCAGCGCGGCATCGAGGCCAACCCCGAGAAAGTCTCGGCCATCACAAGAATGTGGCCGATCCGAGACATCAAGGGTGTACAAAGAGTCATGGGATGCCTGGCGGCTCTGAGCCGTTTCATCTCGAGACTAGGAGAAAAGGCGTTACCACTGTACCGACTTCTGAAGAAGGTCGAGCGTTTTTCCTGGACCCCCGAGGCTGAGGAAGCTCTCGAAAAGCTGAAGAAAACACTGACCTCAGCACCAGTCCTAGTCCCACCTCAACCTGCGGAACCACTGCTCCTTTACATTGCGTCGACGACCCAGGTCGTCAGTGCAGCGGTGGTGGTCGAGAGGCAGGAGGAGGGGCATGCGCTGCCAGTCCAGAGGCCAGTCTATTTCACCAGCGAGGTGCTTTCGGAGATCAAGGCACGTTACCCCCAAATCTAGAAGCTGATCTACGCCATAATCCTCGCCCGCCGCAAGCTACAACACTACTTTCTCGGCCACCCCATCACGGTGGTCTCGTCTTTCCCCTTGGGTGAGATAATCCAGAGCAAGGAGGCCACGGGAAGAATAGCCAAATGGTCGGTCGAGCTCATGAGTGAGACTCTCACTTACACGCCTCGCAAGGCCATCAAATCGCAAGCCCTGGTGGACTTCATTGCGGAATGGACAGACTCCCAGCTTCCCCCGACTCAGGTCCAGTCTGAGCTGTGGACGATGTATTTCGACGGGTCGCTCATGAAGACGGGGGCCGGGGCTGGCCTGCTGTTCGTCTCGCCCTTGGGCGTCCATGTGAGGTACGTCATCAGGATTCATTTTGCCGCATCCAACAATGTCGCAGAATACGAGGCCCTCGTCAACGGTCTTAAGATCGCCATCGAGCTAGGAGTCCGACGCCTCGACGTCCGAGGTGACTCCCAACTCGTCATCGACCAAGTGATGAAGACTTCAAGCTGCCACGACCCAAAAATGGAGGCGTACTGCAAGGAAGTCCGTCGACTCGAAGACAAGTTCCACGGCCTCGAGCTCGTCCACATCGCCCGACGCTACAACGAAGCAGCTGACGAACTCGCCAAAATCGCGTCGACCCGGGGCACGGTGCCACCCGACGTGCTCTCGAGAGATCTTCATGAGCCATCCATCGATTTGAGCTCGAGGGCTGGCATCGATGCCGCCCCTGCCCAGCAAACCGACACCGTTGACGCACTCTTGATGGCGGCTGAAGTAATGGAGGTAGAATGGTGGCCTAGTCGACCGTTCGACTGGCGCACACCGTTCCTCGACTGCCTAATCCGCTGCGAGCTACCAGAAGATCGATTAGAGGCCCGCCGCGTCGCTCGACGGGCCAAGTCATACGTGATCTATGGCAAAGGCAATGAGCTATATCGACGAAGCCTGACAGGGGTCTTACAGCGTTGCATCACCGTAGAAGAAGGCCGAAAACTCCTCGAGGACATACACTCGGGGGCTTGCGGCCACCATGCTGCTCCACGGACCCTCGTGGGGAACGACTTTCGACAAGGTTTCTACTGGCCAACGGCCGTGGCAGATGCAATCGAGCTTGTACGCTCATGTCATGGGTGCCAGTTCTACGCCAAACAGACGCATCTGCCTGCCCACGCTCTTCAGATGATCCCCATCACCTGGCCATTTGCGGTATGGGGGCTCAATTTAGTAGGACCTCTACAAAAGGCGAAAGGGGGTTACACCCACTTGCTGGTGGCCATCGACAAATTCTCCAAATGGATCGAGGCTCGACCCATCACCAACATCCGCTCCGAACAAGCCGTCCTCTTCTTCACCGACATCATACACCGATTTGGAATCCCTAACGTGATCATCACCGACAACGGCACCCAGTTCACCGGCAAAAAGTTCTTGGACTTTTGCGATCAGCATCACATCCGTGTGAACTGGTCCGCGGTGGCTCACCCTCGAACTAACGGCCAGGTCGAGCGTGCCAATGGCATGATCTTGCAGGGGCTCAAACCAAGAATCTACAATCGCCTGAAGAAATTCGGCAAGAAGTGGGTCGAGGAGCATTCCTCGGTCTTATGGAGTTTGAGGACGACGCCAAGCCGGGCCACCAAATACACCCCGTTCTTCATGGTCTATGGCTCCGAGGCCGTGCTCCCAACGGACCTCGAGTATGGATCCCCTCGACTCAAGGCTTACAACGAGCAGTCGAATAAGGAAGCTCAAGAGAATGCTGTCGACCAGCTTGAGGAGGCTTGAGACATGGCCCTCCTCAACTCTACCAGATACCAGCAGAAGCTTCGACGCTACCACGACAAACACGTACGAAAGAGGGACTTAAACGTGGGTGACCTTGTCCTACGACGACGACAGAGCAATCGAGGACACCACAAGCTGACCCCGCCATGGGAAGGCCCGTACATGGTGGCCGAGGTCTTGAAGCCAGGAACATACAAGTTAGCGGACGAGAAGGGGGCGGTCTTCACCAACGCATGGAACATCGAACAGCTACGTCGATTCTACCCTTAGAATTTCAAAGTTTTATGTTCCAGCGCCCATTCTGTACCAAGACTTTGTAAATAAATGCATGAATAAATGAAGTATTTCCCTCGAGCAACTTCCTTTCGTACTAAGGCTTTACAAGTCAAAATCCCGATGCAAGAAGAGAGTACCGACTATGACCCATCATAGTCGATACCCCCTCGGGGGCTACCAGGGGGGCGACCCCACCAAGTGTCGAAAAAAAAGCCAAAAATTTCTTTCTTTCCTACTTAGTAAACCTTGCATGATCGAGTAGTTGAGGCGCCTCGAGCCCCTTAAGGGCTGAGGGATAACGAGCCTGAGAACTCCTATGCCCCTGGGCTATGGAAACTCTACTCACTCCCTCACCCTCGAGGTGATCGAAGCTGTCTTTTACGACAAATCGAACAAGGAACACATACGTAGGCGCAAAGAGAGATAAAAGAACCTCGAGCGGAAAGACAAATAAACATTTAACAATTACAAAAAGATACTGTATCACTTAAAAACAGAATTAACAAAGTATTATACAAGGGGCCCCGGGCACCCTGAGCAGGCTCGCAGGCCTCAGTCCATGGCATGATCCTCACCGCCCTCGCCTCCGCCCGAGCTAGTCTCAGGAGGAAGCACCTCAGGCTCAAATAGCTTGGCTAGTCTCTCTCCGGGAGCCTCCGCGTCGTCGATCAAGGCGTGGAGCCTCTCTTCGTTCTCTGCGTCGGTCTTGGAGATGTCGGTGACGAAGCCGTGGGACACCACCTCCATGTCGTAGGAGAAGCCCGAGCAGACAACTGCCATCGCCCGCTTCACCCCGATGTGGAGGGCGTCCCGCACTCGGTCTCTCAGCGTCGCGCCTAAGTAGCACAGCTGGTCGACCAGTGCGTCGCCTCGAGCTCCCTCCCTCGACTCGTCCATAGGCTCGACCTCCCAAGAGGTCGAGAGGTCGCTTATCGCCGTCCGCACGCGACGGTTCAAAGCAACCTCCGCCTCGAGCTGGGCCTTAGCATTACGGGCCCCGACTTGGGCGGCTAGGAGTTCGTCCTTAAGCCCTGCAAACGCCAATACAAGAAACTTTAGGAAAAACCAAGCACACCTCGAAAAAGAAATCCGACAAAGGAAACGTACCACAGACGCTCTCTTCCAGGGCCGTGTTCTCGCCGACTAGTCTGGTGTTGGCCCTCTCGATCTCTCTGTTGGAGCGTACCAGCTCAGTGTTGGCAACGCGGAGATCCTCGATCGCCTTGCCAGCCTGAGCAATGGCCCCACTCTTCTCCAATAGCTCTCCCTTCAGACGTTCGACGTCGTCAGAGAGCCTGCGGGATTGAGCCTGCTCCGCCTCGAGATCTTTGAGGGCCTTCCTCTTGGCCTCCTCCGCGGCGCTCCTGGCGATCTCGCCGTTCACGTGCTCCACCTTCATCTTTTGGAAGGACTCTCGGAGAGAGTCCAGGTCGGTTTTAAGAAGGCCCTTCTCTTTGTCCAGGTCTGCGATAACGCTCTTGTAGGACAGGGCCTCCTCCCGGGCTCTGGACGCGGCCTCCTCGACCGTCAGAGCCCGCTCCTGCAGCAGCGTCATCTCCTCCTCCGCCTTTCTTGAGGCCTCTGGAGCCTCGACCAAAGCAGCCTCCCTCACCTTCTTCTCCTCCTCGAGCGCTATGAGGTCTTTATAAGCCTCGAGGAGTTTCTCCTGCGACTCGAGGAGTTGGTCCTTGAGGACGGGGAGCTGCTCCCAGCCGCCTCTTGTGGCGTGAATGAAGCTCGACTTGATGCGGGAGGTCTCTTTCATGTCCTGCGAGCCGGCGGTCGAACAGTTAGAACACAAAACCAAAAGGTTCCATGAAGATCAAAGATCGAAAAAACACTTACAAAATAAGCCAGCCCGAGCCCGTTGTTGATGATGTCCGACAGGAGCCCCACCACGTGCTTCATCCAAAGGCGGAGCTCCTCGACATGTTCCCACTTCTCGACCTCCTTCTTGTCGTCGAGGAAGATGTTGGGCTCGGACAGATCGGTGGAAGCCCGGATACGAATCCGATCGGGGCACCAGTTCTCCATCTCTCGATCAGCCCACGCCTTGACACCGTGGATAAGGTTCTCGACGGTCTCGAGGGAGCCCCCGTGGCGCAAGAACAGGTCGACGAGGCATGGGAACCGCCCGTCGTTGTCCACCGTCTTCCAGGTACCGTCCTTGCTTCCCGACGTCCCAATCCCATCCTCCTCAGAGGGAAAGCGGTCCTCCCACGCCCGACGCTCTCGGAGGAACCCTGGGGCGATCCCGTCCATGCCGTAGATCGTCCTCTTGATCTCGGACTCGGGGTCGGTAGGGGTGCCCATCATACAGGCGAGCGCCACCACTCCATCCGCTCGCCCCGACTCTGCCCGGATCGCGGCAGGCGCCCCCGGGAGGAGCCACGCTGGGGTGGGAGGGCCATACATCGGCAAATCTTCCTCCTGATCGCCGGGCTCTTGCGGCGCCGGTGGTACCGGTTGGGCCAGACCTTGAGGCAGGGGCTCGAGCGGCCTTTCCTCTTGGCCCCCCTGCTCCTGCTGCTGCTGTTCCCCCTGCTGCTGCTGCTGTTGCTGCCCCTCGGGCGTTTGCTGCTCCTGCTGCTGCTGCTGTTCCTCCTGCTGATGTTGTTGTTGCTGCTGCTGCTCCTGTGGCGGCTGCGTCGCCTCGCGCTCCCGCTCCTCCCCCTCCTTCTCTTTCTCCTTCTGCTCCTCGAGGGCTCGAAGGCCAGCAGGCCAGGGAGTCCGTCCCGAGATGAGAGAGGTCGACGCCTCCTCCTCCATAGGTTGGGCGTCCCCAGACGCCTCGTTACCACCAGACGTGTCGCTGATGGTGATGGGGTCCGCCTCGACCCCCAATCGGGGAGGCTCGGGGGCTCCTTCCTGCCCCTGAGTTTGGGGCGCCTCGTCACGCGTCGACGGCATCGGAGTAGGCTCGGGACGAGACGGAGCACTCCCAGCGTCGGCCGGAGGTTGAGAGTCAGAGGAGCCTGCGAAGTAAAGAATAAAGGTCGGTCACTGTAATAACCGACACAAGAACGTCACAAGACCCAGAAACAAACTACAAACCAGGCTCCTTGGAGGCTGCTCCTGCCTTGAGCCTCTTCGCCATTGAGGGCCGGGCCTGCTCGAGCGTCCGCTTCAGCCTAAAAAGAAGGGAATGAGCATGAAAAGACCAGAATACAAGAAAACGCGAGGGAATGGGTAAACAAAAGTCACAACTTCAAAAAGCTTACCCTACGGGAAGAACAGCTCGCCTACCGGTACCCCGACCGGTGGGCCTCGAGCCACCCCGCGTCAAGGCTCCGGGCCCCTCGAGTGCAGGCACTGGCCCTGACACAGCAATTCCCGCTTGGCGGGCACCGAGACTGGCGCTCCTGCGGCCAGCCTCTCCTTTCTCGGAGGCCGCGGCGCGACCGCGAGTCAGTGGCCCCGTCGCCTGGGGCCTAGTAGGGCCACCCCCCTGGGCGCGGTGGGAGGGCGCGGCGCGACCTGGCCAGTCAAGGGCGCAGGAGGCATGTCGGCCCGAGGGCGCTGGGATCCGCTCGGGCCCTCCTTCGGACTCTCCGTCCGGGGGACGTCGACGTTACCTCAAGGCGGGCCCTCGAGGATCCGGTCAAGACGTGACGCCATCCCCTCGGAGTCGCCGCTGTCCTCGTCGTCATCGTCGTCGTCGCTGGGGGATTCTTCCTCAGGCTCCCCCTCTGCCTGGATTTGGCTCGATGCGCCTCCAATGCTTGGTGGTCAGGTTCTTCTTCTTCTCCCCTTTCTTTGCGGAGTCCTTGGCGGACTTCAGCTTTTCGGCGGATTGGCGCCGCCTGTCACGATCGACCTCGTCCTCCTTCACAGGGGGCCTCGAGGACCGGACGTCAATACGTCCCTGCCAGAATAAAGGAAAGTTTAAAAAAGAATCGAGGAAAATCCAGAATCGGAGCTATGTCCGAGAAAAGAACATACCACGTCGACCGAACCTTTGTCGGGCCTCATAGGGAAGCCGTTGACGTGCTTCGACTTAAAGTCGCCGGCGATGGCCGCCCTAACACGGGCAGCGATCTCGTCGTCCGCCAGAGCCACGTTGGACATCCGGCAAGCCTCGAGATCCCGGGACAAGACGCCCGGCCCCATCTCGTCCATCCTCAACGGCTGAGACATCAAGGGGAGGACCCTTCGACGATGGACGGCCGAGAGGACGAGCGGCGGACAGGCCCTCCAGGCGCAGCTTCTTCATGGCGTCGAGGAGGGCGTCGAGCCGCGACTGGTGCTCTTGGACGACGCCGTACGTCCAGTTGTCCGGGCGCTCTGTAATCAGACGGCCCGTGTAAGCGGGGAAGAGACCGTCGTCGTTCCTCAAGTAGAACCACTGGGAGTCCCACCCAGCGTGGTTCGACGATAGCCCTACCAGGATATACTCGCGCGGCCTCTCCGTCTTCTTCGTCTTCAGCACCAGGTTGAGGCACCCGACCCGCACGTGCTTCCTCACGCCGGTGGTTCCGGTGGGGGCGTTGAAAAGCTCGCCCCTATAGAGGTGGAGCCACAGATCCCAGTGGAGCATCATCCCCAAATAGCCCTCACACACCGCGGCGAAGACCGCCGCGACGGTGATGGTGTTCGGGGAGAAATGCTGGAGCTCCACCCCATAGTGGAAGCAGAGGGCCCGCATGAAGCGGCTCGGGGGAGCGCCTAGGCCGTGGTGGTGGAACTTGGCGAATGACACCACGTAGCCCTCGGGCGGCTGGGGCTCCCTGTGACTCGTCGGCGGCGCGATCCACTCTGGCGACGACAGCGAGGTGCGGCGGCGCAAGAGTCCCTCACTGTCAAGCTCTAGCAACCGGCGCTCCGTCATCGACGACGGGCGCCAGTCGTCGGCGGCGATGAGTGTCACAGGCATCTTGGTTGGAAGGACGATGGATCCGCTACCGCTCGAGGGGGTGCACGCGCGCGTAAGGCAGCGAGAGAGCAAAGGCAACGAGAGGATGAAGGCGAGAAGGCGAAAGGAAGAAGAAAGAACGGCGGGGGCGCCACGGCGTATTTATAGGCAGGAGTCCACCAACGGACAGATCCAAGAAATGAGGTAACTCCCCCCATAAATGCGCTACCTAACCGTCTCTTTCCCCTCACAGGCGGGGCGCTCCGAATTCCACGCCGACGCAGTGTCGTAACGTCACCCACTTGAAAAGGCGCGCCCAACGGGCAAAAAGGCGAACCGCCACGGCCACTTCCTTCCCTTGTAAGCCAAGGGGCGTACCCGCGAGAGTCTCGAGAGGTCGATGGCTGGCCCGCCGAAAGGGTTCGACAGCCGATCTCGAGCACCAGAGTCAGGGATCCCCAGCGAGCGGTCGAAGATCGAGGCCCGCCTCGAAGACTCGCTGGCGATATCCAAGGTAGGGTCGAGACAGTCGAGAGGAATCCCCCCGACGGGAGGCATCGAGCCACCAGACTCTATCGAATGAGACTGGTATCCCCGACCACGTCGATCCCGCTTTATGAGAACGCCTCCGGGCTACAGCTGACCCCCTCGAAAGGGGCACGGGTTCTCACTTGGACTACCCGCTAGGAACTCAATCTGGGGGGAAAGACGCTCGCTCTATTGAGAGTACGTCGAAACCTCCACGTAAAACGAGCCAATCAGAACCTACCACCACTGGTGTCGATAGCGTTTCTGCAAACTAGGCAATATAACCCTCGAAGGAGTCAAAAACTCCTTCATGGGCTCGGGGGCTACCCCCGCGGGGTCGCTCGCGCGCCCCCACGGAAGCTCGACCCGAGAATACAGCCTCCACTCGAGCGCCAGCGCTCGAGCGGAGACTCGGGGGCTACTGTCGAGGGTATCAATAAGGGGTACCCTCACTAATGCACGTAACAAGACTATCCGTACGCAGGACGAGGCCCTCGACTCGACGCTCTGGCCGTACATATACGCAGCCTTCGACGTCCGCAGCCTCGAAGACGGAAATAGCATCGAGCGAATCGACCAGGGGTCGAGCGCTAGCTGCCGTCGAATACGGAAACGGGCTCGAGCGAGTTGGGAAGCGTCGAGCGCAAGGACACTGTACGCCGCCCGACGTGCGCACGAGAGCCAGGGCATTTAATGCACCTGTCGTTTTCCCACCTAACACACTGGTCACGGGAAGCGTGATAGGAAACAGGCACCCGTCCCATCGTTCTTTTTGCAGCCTTCCCCACCAAACGACCCAGGGCGTGTCAGAGCGCAGGAAACAAGGATGAAACGTCTAATCGGGACCCCCTCCAGACATCCAAGGTCAGCGCTCCGGATATCAGCACATTACACGGCGTCCGACCCTCGACCGAACAGGGTTCCTCCCTAGGGACGAGTTGGGCGTCGACTGACAACACCACAACCACCCCGCCGGATCTGCCGCCATACCGTACAAGCGTGCGACCTTTGGACCAGCGCAAGACGGCGCGCAGGACAGAATGCAGGGGCACGCGTAATCATCACCAGGCTATCAAGACGGGACGGCTCGAGGCCATGCCGTACGGAAGCCTCGAGTAGGTCAGCGCTCCGTGCAGCTATCGACCCCTACTCTGACACCTACGCATGTACCCTAGGTCTCTCCTTAGAGCTATAAAAGGAGGGACTTAGGAATAGAACGGGCAGCGACACTACGCCCATACGCAGTAGAACTCCCATACTTCATACCACGCTTGTATTCACCCCTGTACAAGCACTTAGGTGCAAGATAATACAAACCTCCCTCCCCCGCTGGACGTAGGGCCTTCTCTTGCCCGAACCAGGATAAATCTCTGTGTCTTCTTGCATCACCATCTGGGAAAGGGAGCACGCATACAAATTTACTCGTTGGTGTGACCCCCCGGGGGGAAAACACCGACAAAATATTAGCCGTTCAATGCTCTGGGAAATTCAACTCCTTTGAGAGTTTCTAAGCTATAGGCGTTGCCAGGAGCAGATCGATTTATCCGATAGGGACCTTCCCAATTGGGAGACCACTTCCCAAATTTTGAACTTTTAGTCCCGATCGGTAAGATTAGTTTCCATACTAAGTCTCCATTGGCAAACTCCTTAGCCTTTACCTTCTTATCATACCATCTGGCAACTCTCTTCTTATTTTCTTCTATACTTATCAAAGCCCTTAGCCGATGCCCTGCTAAATCATCCAACTCGTCTGTCATCAAAGTAGCATAATCATCGGCAGCCAATTGATCTTGAAAAGATAGTCGCCTAGACCCAGTTTTAATTTCCCAAGGTAGCACTGCATCATGTCCATACAGCAACTGATAAGGTGAAATTTTGGTCGACCCATGACAAGCCATCCGATATGACCATAAAGCTTCATTTAACAACGTATGCCACCTCCTAGGATTTTCTTCAATCTGCCATTAAATAAGTTTGATAATTCCTTTGTTAGATGCTTCGGCCTGCCCATTAGCTTGAGCATAATAAGGAGAAGAATTTAATATTTTAATTCCCATACCGATTGCAAACTCATCAAACTCCCCTGATGTAAACATAGTACCCTGATCGGTAGTAATTGTTTGAGGAATTTCAAATCAGTAAATAATATGTTCTTTCACAAAATCAATCATATTGGCCGATGTGACTTTCTTCAAAGGAATAGCTTCAACACACTTGGTGAAATAATCGGTGGCAACCAAGATGAATTTATGTCCTTTGCTTGATGGTGGGTAAATTTGGCCGATTAGATCAATAGCCCATTGTTGACGGTCCTTAAGTATCAAATTAATTATCAAATAAACAAAGAAAAGGATCCAAATGAAATCAACATCTAGACTTAGGGTTTTATCTGACAGAATTCCACGAGTTTTGGTGTTTGTCTATTTCTGCAGGGAGTTATCAGGAAATACGGAAGAAAGGCCCACACGTTGGGATTACATAAAGATATTAACGTGCCGCGCAATTATCTTACATCTAGAAGACTCTAGAAGCCACGAGACCGAAGCGGAGGCGAAACGGGGCCTGACCCTGGGCGCCCGCCCACCTCCTGAGACCAATCAGGACTCTGCTTTGCGGGAGATTTCCACTGACCTAAAGGATGAATCTAAACCATACAATCTATGTCGGTTTGATCCAACGGCCCATATTCACTTGAAGGGACTATAAAACCAGACCCCCTGGCCCCTGGAGGAGAGAGCCTCTCAACCCTAATTCATTATTCTCAAGGGAGAAGAAGCCTCTGATCAAGATTAGAGCCACCACATCAATTAGATATCTAGATTAGCATAGCTACATAGGATTAGAACTAGAAGGAGTCAATCTTCGATTGGTTTTCGGATCTGTCAAGAGGATTCTTGGTAATTCTCTAATTGTGCTTCTAATTACTTTCTAATTATCTTTGTTCTTCAATATTATGAATATGACTTTGTTCTACTTCAATATATTGCTTATGACTTTGCTCTACTTGCTTATATTCAAGATTATATTGTTCTTAGTTTATCATAGTTATGTATTTGGCTTAGTTAGATTGGATCTATATACATGCTTAGGATCGTATAGCGTTTATCCATCGGATCCATGGGTAAATGATAGATATTGTGTAGGCGTGGTGCTTATACCGTATTTATCTGCGATTGTACCCAATATGCCAGATCGTGGGGTAGTTCGTGATAGTGACAGCTTCATTGATTCTTACATAGTCCCCCTCTCGTGTATTGGGCTGGCAGAGCAATATTATTACAGGGGAGTGATTGCTATGTTTCTCATTTACCTTGCTAATATCACTATGCATGGGCGTAGTCTTGTCTCGCAATGATTGCTAAGTATGCTTGCACTAACTATGATAATGCTAGACTATATAGTTGAGAATAACTTAGGAAATATTCTTGTAGTTCGTTCTAATACTGTGCTAATGACTTTCTAGATTATCTAATTGAGGTGCTTATCATATTTATTATGTGGCTAGATCAGATTAGTTATCCTTATCACTATTTATTATTTCATATATATTTTATGTGACACTTATCCCTGTATGAAGAGTTAGATAAATGTTCTCAATTACATATGCAATGACAGATACTCAATCTCATATTCTATTCTGTAATCAATATTGATGATTGCTAATCCCTTCCCAGTGGTAAAAATATAAATAACGATACCTGGAATACTTCCCGGTTAAAATGCTACATCGGTATTAATCTGTGCGCTTGCAGATTCCATTCATTATTTATTTAGAAGAGCAATTGCATATTTCAATACCGCGTCTCTCATGTCATGCTGGGGATGACAACTTGGCTTAAGTGGTGTGAGGGATAGGTTTGGCATTTTTGGCACCGTTACTAGATTTAGAGAACTTAGTCTACTTTTGGTAATGATGTTAAGAATACCCAACACCCATCCCCAGAACGGCCAAGATTTAATAATGGGATTCATGGCCGATGCGGGTGCCCTTTGAATATTGTCAAATTTCTGACATCCTTGACACCCCTTGAAATATTTAAAGCAATCTTCAAGTATGATTGGCCAATAATACCTATTCCTCCTAATCATCCATTTCATCTTAAAAGCCGACTGATGTGCTCCACATACTCCTTCATGAATTTCTCCCATTAAACTTTTAGCCTCGTCATCACCTAAGCACTTGAGAAGAATCCCATCAATTGTTCGATAATATAATTCGTCTTCGAGGAGCACATACTTGGTGGCTTGAAACCGAACACGTCTCGCAACTTTCTTGGATGGATCCTTTAAATAATCAATGATTTCTTTTCTCCAATCATTGGCCCTGATTGCCGATATTGTATTTAATATCGGCTGATATCCCGAGGCATGCTGAGCCAACCGATTGGCCTCTTCATTATGTAATCGAGGAACATGCTCTAATCGGAAATCCTTGAATTCCTTTAACAGTTGCATACTCCTTTCGTAATACGTTATTAAGACCTCACTTCGGCATTCATAACTTCTAGCTAACTGATTTATAACCAACATAGAATCCCCGAAGATTTCAACAGCATCAGCACGAACCTCTTTCAATAATTCCAACCCCTTAATTAAGGCTTGATACTCAGGTTGATTATTCGTCGACGTGGCAATAATCGGCAAGGAGAATTCATACTTCCTTCCCTGAGGGGAAATTAACACTACGCCGATTCCTGCCCCCCGGTCACACGTGGATCCATCAAAGAAGAGCGTCCAAGGCACAATTTCCAAAGTTTCCACCGTACCGCAATGTTGAGTTACAAAATCGGCCATAATCTGTCCTTTAACTGCTTTAGCCGATTCATAACGTAGATCGAATTCCGACAGTGCCAAAATCCACTTACCGATCCTACCACTCTTGATCGGCATAGATAGCATATACCGGACCACATCATCTTTGCATATAACAGTGCATTCAGCCGATAACAAATAGTGACTCAACTTAGTACATGAGAAATAAAGACACAAACATAACTTTTCAATGGCCGAATACCTGGTCTCAGCATCAATCAATCTTCTGCTCAAATAGTAAATCACACGCTCCTTCCCTTCAAATTCTTGAATCAAAGCCGAACCGATGACCATCCTATCGGTAGATAAATATAATCTAAAGGGCTTTCCTTGCTGAGGTGGAATCAGAACCGGAGGTTTTATCAAATAATTCTTGATTTCATCTAAAGCCAACTGTTGTCCTTTCCCCCATACAAACTCTTGATCGGCTCTCAATTTGAGTAAAGGACTGAAAGCACGAATTTTACCAGACAAATTAGATATAAACCTCCTGATAAAATTTACCTTGCCGATCAAGGACTGGAGTTCAGTTTTATTGGTAGGAGCAACTATTTTGTTGATAGCATCAAAGGATCTCGTACTAATTTCAATCCCCCTTTGATCCACCATGAAACCAAAGAATTGTCCTGCCGATACACCAAATGCACATTTGTTAGGGTTCATCTTCAATCCATGCTTCCTTGTACATTCCAACACTTTTTGCAAATCGGCAAGATGTTTCGTGAAATCCCCAGACTTAACTACCACATCATCAATATAAATTTCCACCAGCTTGCCAATGAACTCATGAAAGATAAAATTCATAGCCCTCTGATAAGTAGCATCAGCATTTTTCAAGCCAAAGGTCATGACTATCCATTCGAACAACCCAACATGACCAGGACATCTAAATGCAGTCTTTGGAATATCTTCTTCAGCCATGAATATTTGATTGTATCCTGCATTGCTATCCATAAAGCTGATGATCTGATGCCCAGCCGCAGAATCAACCAGTAGATCGGAAACTGGCATTGGGTAATCGTCCATCGGCGTAGCTTTATTAAGATTCCTGAAATCAGTGCAAACCCGAAGCTTCCCATTTTTCTTGTAAACTGGAACAACATTGGAAATCCACTCGGCATACCGACACTGCCGAATAAATTTAGCATCGATAAGTTTGGTTATTTCGGCCTTAATATCAGGAAGAATATTAGGATTACATCGGCGAGCTAGCTGCTGATGTGGCCGAAATCCAGACTTAATGGGTAACCGATGTTCAACAATCGATCGGTCCGGACCAGGCATCTCAGTATAATCCCAAGCAAAGCAATCTGTATATTCCTTTAACAAATCGGTTAACTGCTGCTTACACTCAGAATTTAACTTAGCACTAATAAAAGTAGGTCTAGGTTTATCACCACTACCTATATCTACTTCTACCAAATCATCGGCCGATGTGAATCCCTGGCCTAATTTTCCATCATCTGCGAACCTATCCATTAAAACTCCTCATCAGAACCGACTGCTTGGATCGGTGGAATTTCATAATCAGCAACTTTGAGGAAATCCTTCTCCCAAATCTCTCCCGAGATACACCTGGTTCTTTCATAGGTATCTGCCTCTGCCGATGCAATGACATAAGAAGATTCTCCCGGGACAATCTCAATCTTGTCACCTACCCATTGAACCAAGCATTGGTGCATCGTAGACGGGATGCAACAATTGGCATGAATCTAATCTCTCCCTAGCAGCAGATTGTAGGCACCTTTCCCACTAGTCACAAAGAATGTCGTCGGCAAGGTTTTGCTGCCGATAGTCAACTCGATGCATATTGCCCCCTTAACTGGAGACACATTCCCTTCAAAGTCTTTCAGCATCATATCGGTCTTGGTCAAATCTTGATCTCCTTTTCCAAGCTTCCGATAGACTGCATACGACATGATGTTGATAGCAGCTCCACCATCAATTAATATCTTGGTCATTGGCTGACCATCAACTCTTCCTTTAACAAACAGAGCTTTAAGATGCTGCCTTTCATTGTCGGCAGGCTTTTCAAAGATAGCTGTCATCAGATCCAGAGCCAACTGAGCTATCTGGTCAGAAAACTCCAACTCCTCATCATCAATGGATGGCGCAAGGAACTCCATCGGCAACATAAATACCATGTTAACATCTGCTGATGGCCCTTTCCCCTTAGGATCTGGTTTTTGCTGATCTCCAGACTGGCCAGAGTTCTCACCCTTGCTTAGCTCTTCTCGTCTTTCGCGCTGCAGTCTCCTTTTCTGTGTCTTAGTCAACCCCTCTGGACACCATGGGGGAAGTGGTGACTGCCTTGCCGATGGGCGACGACTTTCCCTTGACTCCATCCGATAAGTATTAGCGTCTCTACAGAATATGAATTCATCGGGAACTCGAGCATTGGCCATCTCTTCAAGCTCTTCCTGATTCCTAGGAAAATATTCAACGCGATCACCAAGCCTGTCGTGTACACTGAGTCTGCCCCCCAGTCGATCATGAACTGACGCTCTCCCCCTAATCGGCCCATTAAATCGCCGATTATCATCGTGATAGCGCCGATCGGATCTGTCATACCGATCATAACCATTGCACTCAGGGCAATCTCTAACAGTGGGCAACTTGATGTTCTGCTCCCAACAATGGATAAAGAATGGGCAATTCCAGTGATCTCGGTGTCGATTCCACTCCTGTCGGCGTCTTTCTTCTTCCCGATGATAATCTTCTTGTTGACGCCGATACCGATCCTCACGTTGCTGCCAAGTCTCCTGAGGCCTTCTATGAGTTATCACAATACCAGATCGGGGAGGCCTCCCTGAGTTAGTTCCCTCTTGGATCAAGCCTTTTCCTTTGGCATCGGTAGCAGTAATTTGATGTTGAGGATCTACCGATGCACTCCTTTCAACTGCTTCCGATGTCAATACGTTGGTTTTTCCCTTAGCATCCAACATATTTGTTGGGAAAGGATGTTGATCGATCTTCATCGGCTTCTGAGCTTTGGAACTATCAAATTTGATTCTCCCAGATTCAATAGCCGATTGCAGCTGTTGTCTAAAAACCTTGCACTCATTGGTGCTGTGAGAGGTTGCATTGTGCCACTTGCAGTATCTCATCTTCTTTAACTCTTCAGCCGATGGGATTACATGATTGGATGACAATTTGATCTGACCTTCCTGAAGTAGAAAGTCAAATATCCTATCGGCTTTGGTGATATCAAATGCGAACTTCTCTGGCTCTTTATGACCAAAAGGACAAGACATCGGCTTTTTATTTTTCACCCATTCTGCCAAACCGATGACTGGCTGTTCATCAGAATCTTAGCTTGCTGCCTCATCAACAAATGACACATTTTTGTTCCAAGCTCTCTTAGGTTCAAAAGGTTTAATATCCTGGTCGGAAAACCTCTGGACCAAGTGACTCAGGCTCTCGAACTCTTGAGAAGCATATTTGTCCCTGATATGTGGCAACAAACCTTGGAAAGCCAAATCGGCTAGCTGCCGATCATCTAAAACCAGGCTATAGCATTTATTCTTGACTTCCTGCAACCTCTGCACAAAGCTTTCAACCGATTCATCATTGTGTTGTTTTAATCTGACCAAATCGGTAATCTTCTTCTCATGGACTCCAGAAAAGAAGTATTTGTGGAATTGCTTCTCCAGATTTGCCCAAGTGATCACTGAGTTAGGAGGTAACAAAATAAACCAAGTGAAAGCCGATCCAGATAAAGATGATGAGAACAAGCGAACCCTTAATTCATCTCTATTAGCAGCTTCCCCACATTGGATGATAAACCTGTTGACTTGCTCCATAGTCGATGTATCATCCTGTCCAGAAAACTTAGTGAAATCTGGCACCTTGTACCGATTTGGAAGTGGAATTAAATCGTATGCAGGAGGATACGGCGTCCGATAAGAGTAAGTGTTGACTTTGGGTTTTATCCCAAATTGGTCTCTCATTACTTCAGCAATCTTATCGGCCCAATAGGCATCGGGATCTTGCCGATGGGGTGGTTGTGGATCTGGCGCCTGCTGATAAACTTCCACGTGTCGTTGAGGTGCACGATCTGCATGGAACATCGGGTTGATCGTCTGACCGCCAAACTGTTGACCAAGATTCATCGGTTGGTTAGCCAACCCTTGATTTTGGAATCCAGGTTGGATTTGGCCTTGTTGAAACCCTGAAGCCTGATGATTCTGTTGGGGCATTTGTGGAAAGACTAACTACCCCATCCATCCACTGTTAGCATTCATCGGCATGAACCCCGCCGATGGCTGAAGATTGGGCATCATCATGGAATTGACAAACTCTGGCTGTGTCATAAACCTCTGTTGCGTCGGCATTGAATCTACCGATGCATTAGGCATCTGAAACGTTGGAGCTTGAGAATTCCTAGTGTAAGGTCTTGCAGTAGTAGTTGTAGTATACTGGGGACTCTGATTCATTGGCAGATTTGGAGGTGCCGATGCCATAGGAGCCTTGCCTCTCATGTCAGCCGTTTGAGACGTGCCGGGCGTCTTCAACATCATCTCTGGGGGCATACCATAACCCCACCAGTTGGGAGGAACAGATCCCGACATTGCCGATGCGAGTAGATCTGTAGCAAGCTTGATTTGCTCATCAGAAGTTGATGGATTGGTCGTCATTGGCGTTGATTGCACATTAGTGAGCCCTAATGTGCTTGGAGGAGCAGTAGTTTTTGCGTCCGCAGCGGCCGTAGTAGCCGATGGAGCTATGACAACTGGTGATCCTGGCTGATGATAGACAGGTCCCACATAGTTTGGTGGCAATTGTCTCTCTTTGAAAGTTCTAGCTACGGCGTTGAAAACCGTATTAGACAGCACACCAGCTTGATTGATCAAGGCACGATTAATAGTACTATCAACCATGTCTTGAAGTTTACCAGGATTGGCTTCAAAAGTAACCTGCCGAGGTGCCGGCAGTGCTTCTTTCTGGATCACCTCGCCACTCCTATTGATGCTGAAGGATTTCAAACATTGCTGCTTGTAGTCCTCCATGGCTTTTGCAATAGCTTGCTTCTGCTCATCTCTGAGATTGGCTTCCGTCACGGGGATGACGTTCTCCAAATCGAACTCAGTAGTCGACATGTCGATCTTGATCTTGAATCTGGTCCCACCAGGCATGCCAGAAGATGTGTTGATGCAAAAGCGGATCTGCAAACACAAAGGGCTAATACCCGATTCAAACGTTAAGGCGTGCCAGCCGATTTGACCTTACTATCGGCAAAGGTGATAACTCAAATACTTTAGTCCCAACAACAGCGATGCGCCCGGATGTCACGACCAAGAGGTATTCACGCGGAACTCGAGAATATGCCGAGCTTAAGTCGACGAACTCCTAAGAACTCGTAGTAAAAAGGAAAATATGACGAAGTCGTCGAAAAAGTAGATGCTAGAATATGAGTAGAAACTTGTGTTTGATTGATTGATAGATAGATCATTACAAGGCCCTAGGGTCTATATTTATACCCTGCTAAAAGAGCTACAATCAGACACGACTAGGACTCGAATTCCAAATTAAACAGAATCCGTGTACAAAACGAATTTAAATGACTAAGGAAAACATAAAACTACCCCCTTGTAACCGACCAGGACACTACTATGGATCGATCGGCAATCTCCACGCTTTCCTTCAGAGTCATCGGCAACCTTCCTGTTATGGCCATCGGCAAACACCGATATTGATCATCGGTAAGAACACGTCACTACCCCTAGATTTAGTCACATTCGATAGTCTCTTCATCGGCAACTATCCTCATCGGCAACTCTTCTGCAGACCAGTTATCGTTGCTCCACCTGCCGATCTATACTCTACAGGTCCCTGGGTACGTGTCCAAAAACGGTGTCAACAAGAGCCTGATCCCGTCGAAGTACAAGTTGATGAAGAGGCACCGACAAGCCAGCACGTCCTCCGAATTCCTCCCTCGCTCTCTATCTCTCTACTATCTAGAAGACTAGATCTACTCTAAGGGCGAAAGGTTATCCATTCGAGGGACACCTCTCAAGCCCAAACCCTAGATTTTCTCTGAAGGATGAAGAATGAATAATCTGATGTAACACCCTAAAAATTGTTCCTTTTGAAATAGGTGAAAATTGATTTAATTCTGCATTTTTTTGCTCATAAAAATAAAGGAAAAATAATATTTTTCTTTAAAATAAAATTTATCATAATGCTTAGCAACAATTGTGTGTAAATCATGCTGGTGAATTTTATTTTTGAGATGAGTGATTTTGACCAAAGTATGAAAATATTTCAAATAGATTTTAAAATGGATTTGAAATAGGTTTTGAATTAAAAGAAGGAGAAAAAAAGAAAAGAAATAAGACCTCACCTCCCCCTGAATCTCGGCCCGAACTGAGCCAAGGCCCGACCCCCACCTCCTCCTTCCTTCTGGTCCTTGGCAGGCCGGCCCAACGCGCCATCCCCTTCCCCTCCCTCTTGGCCCATTTCGCAGTTCGGCCCAAGCCACGCCCTTCCTTTCCCCCCTTTTTGTCTTGGCCTAGTAGAGCAGCAGCAGCGCCCCAGCCCAACTCCTCGGCCCACCCGAGCGCGCCCCCTCTCTTTTCCTCTTCTCTCGCTGACGCTCTGGGCCCGCACGTCAGCGACACTCTCTCCCTTCCTTCTTCTTCCTCATGTATTCAACTGGGACTCCTAGGACGACGGATCGGTCCTGGGAACTCAGGACTTACCTGCCCTAGAGCCTAACCGAGCACTCTATAAGACCTTGTTAACCTTTTCATGACCCTTTTCCCCATCCACAAGGGGCCTATGCCACCCTAATCCCTTCTCCTTGCTGGAAGGACCTCGCCAAACATCGAACATGCCCGCCACCGTGCAACTCGTGATTCGCTGCCATTCCACCAAATTCGATCCCTTGCTGAGCTTCGTGTTGAGGTAACGAAGCTCCCAAGATCCTCCCCTAACGCTCTACCCCGTTCTATTGTTCTCACATCAACGCCGAACTCATGCAAGGAGCCGCTTCCCGCCATCTTACGTGGCCGACCATCTCCTAGCCCTTCTCGCCTTCGATTGATGCCCTAGGTGAGTTCACGGTACCCTCCTCTATCTTCCCGTGCTATTGGTTCATCGAATCATGCACTTAAACGCCTATTGCCGAACTCCGGCGAGCTTCACCCGACTCCGGCCATGGCGCCGCCGTGGGTGCTCAGGCTGGTGCCCTTCATCCCCTCTCTAACTCATCTCGTCCGTTGGATTCAGGATCAATGGCCAAGAGTGAAAGATACCCCTTCGCCTGGCACTTTTATTAAAGAGTCCCTAAGTTTTTGTTAAATAAACCCGCGGTCCAAAGCGCCCCGGTTGAATACGCCAACCACATTTGGAAGACGTATTTCTTCTCGGTGTGAATTCAAAATATGTTTTCAGTAATTACAAGTTTGCCACTGATTTTCTTTTGGCCATAAAATATTTGTTTCAACTCCATTTTGACTCATTCAAAATCTGATAGATTCGTATTTGTGAGCTCTACATGTCAGTAATATTGTTTACTCAGTTTGAAACTTTTTAATTTCATGACTATTTAATTAATTATTTTTCTATAGAAAATCTTAGAAAATTCATATCTTCTTCATTTTAGCTCTGATTTTCGTGATCTTTACATCTGTGAGATCGTAGCGATGCGTAGAATAATTTTATAAACTTTTCATATTATTTCTATATGATTGGTGTACTATTCTAATTGTAGCCTTGTTTGCTTCGTGTATGTTGTCTCCGATTGTTTGTGTGTTCATGATCGATGATCGAGTTTAGACGGAGAGTAGTTTTGGTGATCAAGATCAGAGCTTTGGCAACAAGTAAGACCAGCGGACTTAGCAAGATCAGCAGGAGCAATTGGATCAAGGCAAGTATAGAATTTGGGTTTTATTTCTGTGACCATGATCCTGTGACTAGATTAATGTTAAGTAATAAATGATAAAAGTGACTTTTTAGCAACTTGATGATTTATCTATAAGTGATAACTGGGACAACAGTGCAACCATGAGGGCTATAATGGCTCTGGCTTTAGTCAAGTGTGAGTATCTTTTCTAGCTCATTAGCGGTTACCCGTGTGGCGCAATTGGGGAATAGTAGACCGTGGATTCCTACGCGTGGATCACACGGACTGACTAGTGAAACCAAGCTGCCCTAACTTGTTAGAAAAACCTTTGAAAGACTTCATAGTGATCCCTGCCGACCTTCCTTGGTAGTGGGTTAAGAGGCTGATCCCCTCGGGTAAAAGGGTAAATCATGACTCATGGGTAAAGATGTACAACCTCTGTAGAGTGTTCAAAACTAGTATACTAGCCGAGCTCACCGTCAGGAGCGGCCTTGGGGATTCTTGCATTAAGGGTGATGATTCTTGTTGTGTTAAAATACTCATTATTTATTGTTTAATGCTCTACATTAGTTATGTCACATTGATCATGAGATTATGGGATCTATGCAATCTAGTTGCTATACTTGTGGAGTTCGACATGGACTCATTAAGCTTGTGATCAACCAGTCAGCGGGATCCAATAGAGTGGAGTTAATACCCGAAGTTAGAGTTATCTTCTGTTGTTTGCTGCTTAAGGTTATCTCTAATTTATTATGTATGTTATATAATTTATGCATTGTCTTTTGATATTACCCTTTATTTATAGCTATATGTGAGAGTTGGCCTTTAAGACCCGCATATGGTGTATATCTGGTTTTGTCCTTAAAATCGGGTATTACAAAGTGGTATCAAAGCAATACTGACTGTAGGACGCAAGCCTAGTTAGGACCAGACATTTTAGCTTACTTCTACTTCTTCTTACTTCTTGCTTTCACCTTAACCTTGATAATTGCTAAAAGTTATGCTTACTTCTGCCTTGTCCTTTTATAAAACTTTGTCTCCATTCTAAATCCTCCCATATTGTCTCTTTAGATGGATCATAACGAGGAGACCTTTGGCAAGAAGGAACAAAAGCACCCAAACATGCCAACCGTGAAAGCATTCGACAAGGAGAAGCTTCAGGCCATGCAAACACAAGTAGTGGAAGGAATAACTCAGAATAGGAACTCTCAACAACGCATCTTAGGACCAGCGAGGAGACAAGTAGGAGAAGCTTGGAAAAATATGAGAACTCATGGAAGCGTTGGGAGTAATACAATAGGATATCAGGATCAATGCCACTGTTGTGAGCATTATGGTCTCCCTTGTCTTTGAAATAGGTCATCTAAAAAGGAAGTTAAGACCAAACCAAATTGTGTGACTCATCAGGAAAAGAAGAGGAAGGCAGAATCACTGGAGCCAGCACTGGGAAGTGATCAACATTCAAATCCTAAGTTGTCACCTTTAGCTTTGAATTCTTGTCAGGAAAATTCAAACCTTAGAGATAAAGAAACTCCTCAAGCTAACCCCACTGCTCATGTGGTATGCATAGATGAGTGGACAATCACTTATAAAGAGTTTCAACCTTGAAGGATCAACCAAGGTTGGAAGAAAGCTAACCAGACAAAGATAAACCATCAGAGTCAGCGAGTTGATAACACACCAAGCAACACTTCAGTAGAAAATGACATCACAAAGGATCCAACTAAGAGAAGGTGTTATCACTGCCAACAAGGACATTAAATAAGCTCTTGTCCACAAAAGAATCAATAGATGCATCGTGAAAGTAGCCACACCGAGTTTAAGATATAGGAGTTTGTGTCCCCTTATGTAATAAAAACGCTAGTAGCGAAAGTTGAGTTTGTGTGCCTTGTGAACCTTTAATGCGTAATTGGTTGTTATTATGTTTATGCTTGATTTGGATCTTTGTAATGATTGCAATGATTTTGTGGGATTTCTCCACAATGTCATTTAGTTTATAGGCCTAAGGCATAAGGAGTATTGACATAAGTAGTTGGGTTTGGTTATATCCTGTTTCTATCCCTTGCTGATTTCTAGGACAGTCTGCAACAATTCTGGTGTATCTCAAGTTCTGATCGTGCAAAGGGTATCAAATTTTTCTAGGGACAAATAGACTTCAAGATCTTTCTCTGGCCGCAAGAATCACTGTGGGGGTATAAACCCCTATACCATCATGGGCCGATATGGGCCGCACCATCAGAGGTGGCTCGGCTCACAAGATGAAGACGTGCGACGCATGACGTTGGTCGGCGTGCACCGCAAGGCTACAAGATATTGTACCAAATAGGATAATTTACTTGTAACTCTGTCCCTTCACGATATATAAGGAGGGGCAGGGGTCCCCTAGAGGACAAGTCATACACACATTATTCTCTCAACACAAATCAATACAACCAGACGTAGGACGTAGGTATTACGCCCACACGGCGGCCGAACCTGGATAAAAAGCTTGTCCGTGTCTTGCGTCACCATCAAGTTCATAGCTTGCGCCCCGTCTACCAATAAACTACTACCGTGGGTATACCCCAAGGTAGACTGCCGACTAGCTTTCGTCGACAGTGGCGCCCCAGGTAGGGGGTGTGCGTACAGCTTCCTAGACGAACAAGATGGCCATCATCCCCAACTTCGCGGCCATGGTAGGCGGCTTCACGTTCATTGTCGGCTTCAACAGCTTCACCACCACGACCACGAAGGAGGCGTAGATCCGATCTGTGCCAATCACTTCTTCACCGACGTCGGCTGCAGCTCCAACCACGCTGGCTACGGCTTCGACCACACCAGCAACGTCTCCGACCACGCCGACAACGCGTCGCCGCTTCTCTGCTACAAAGGGAGGTAGATTGACGACACCGACCTGCTCGGGCTATCAACCAAGTTGTTTGGCCATTTGCTCTGACCACGAGTCGTAATAATAATCACCGCGAAGAACGACGCTACGACAACCGCGACCACCTTCATGACAATAAGTCAAAAAGCTCGAGGGCCAGACAATTTTGTCACCACCGACCAGACTTTCGTCCAAAGATAAGTACACTTCTAATATTTTATTTATTTTTGGCATAATATTTTTTATTATCCTTCAAAACAACTTTTTGGTTAGCCGACTAGTTTTTTCTCCTACACGAGTTTTCCAGAGCCGGTACTGTCTCCGACTCCTCCCTACACGTGCATGAGATCCGCCCTCTGCGTTTCGGGTGGTCGGCAGTAGCTCTCTGGCGAGGCTGGCAATCCCACGCAAGTCTAGGTTTCGCACCTCATGCTGATTGTTGGCTAGACCAGAGCTAGTACAAGCTCTAGGATGAATTAACTACTCGTGCTAATTTTATAATAAAAAATCTAAAACTTATCTTAGTACTGATTTTTTATCTAGAGTTTATTTATAGATCATGTACTACCTATTCTCTATATTTATTTTTTAGGAGTTTGGCCCAGTCGACAAGCTACGCTCGGGGACTCGTCGACTATTCCTACGCTGTGCCCGGGGACTGCTCCGACCACCGAGCACATTTATGTTCCCAACCACGCTCGGGAACTTGTCGACTACTCTCTACGCTGTGCTTGAAGACTGTGCCGACCACCGAGCATATTTACGTTTCCAACCACGCTCGGGGACTTGTCCACCAGTCCCTACGCCGTGCTCGGGGACTGTACCGACCACCGAGCACGTCTACATTCTCAACCGTGCTCGGGGACTCGTCAATCACTCCCTTCACTGTGCTCGGGGCTTGCTTCGATCACTCTCCAACCACAGCTTGGGGGCTGTTCTTCTCAGTTACATATGAATTGGACTCATATACAACTGAGGAGTAATTTTATTTTTTTTAGACCTTGCTACAAGGCTCATACTTCGCCTTCCAGCAAGCTCGGGGACTACATCAGTACGATGCATCTCAGTTTTAGAATTCCTATGAAGACTTTTTTGATCCTGGCACCACGTGCCTACGTCACCTACTACCAGGCTCGGGGACTAAGTGGGCACACTTCACCTTGCGGTGAACATGCTTGCTTTTTGAAAGTCTGTACTTTTTAGAAAAGTAAGGTGGGCACACTTCACTAGGAAAGAAATCTTTTTTGATTAAGAGCACCATACATTCTTCGAACAACCTGCTTCTTCGATGTCAATGTTGATCAACTATCTTTTGAGTTGGTTAAAATACTGTTGCAACTGTTCGGGCGACTTTCCTGCTTATCGAAGATGTCAAGCCTCACTGGTCGAAGAAGCTCAAGACGACGTGTTACATCACAATACATGGTGCTCGGGGACTAGCTGTGGGGGTATAAACCCCTATACCCTCATGGGCCGATATGGGCCGCACCATCAGAGGTGGCTCGGCCCACAAGATGAAGACGTGCGACGCATGACGTTGGTCGGCGTGCACCGCAAGGCTACAAGATATTGTACCAAATAAGATAGTTTACTTGTAACTCTGTCCCTTCACGATATATAAGGAGGGGCAGGGGTCCCCTAGAGGACAAGTTATACACACATTATTCTCTCAACACAAATCAATACAACCAGACGTAGGACGTAGGTATTACGCCCACACGGCGGCCGAACCTAGATAAAAAGCTTGTCCGTGTCTTGCGTCACCATCAAGTTCATAGCTTGCGCACCGTCTTCCGATAAACTACTACCGTGGGTATACCCTAAGGTAGACTGCCGACTAGCTTTCGTCGACAATCACCCTCATAGTTATTATGGTTTGGAAGTTACAAAAATCACAAGATGATACAGTTGTGCTGTCCAGAATCTGGACCAGTTTCGGTACTTGCTGTTTGGGACAAATATAACTATAGAATTTGAAAAAGTGTTCTATATAAAAGTTGTGGACAATTGTCTAAGCTTTCCAGCAGTATATGCTGGAACTTATTCGGATAAGTAGAACCTAAGATATGATATTTACACTTGGATGTTTTTGTTCTGTTTCAAAATTTTAGACAGATCTGGTATTTCCTATATTCCGTCAACTTAAATTCAGAATCTCGGAAGATGTTGTATACGAAAGTTGTAAAGGATTTCCTAAGCTTTTCAAAATGTAAGGATGATCTCCAGATGAGTTAAGTAGATCGAGATATGACTTCTGGAAGTTACTGCACCTTTGCTGAGACATTGTCAGGATTGATATTAAGTTTGTTTGTTTTACCTAAGCTTAAAAATAGAATCTAAGGTGGTTTTCTACATGAAAGTTGTAGGGAATTTCATAAGTTTTCTAGCAGTATAAGCTACAATTTTATTGGATTAAGAGGATAAGAGTTATACCTATTTTACTACACTGGTGTTTTCATATCATGAGAAAAATTCAGGATACCTGTTTGTTCTCTTGCACATAAGTTCTTTGGGATGTGAGATGTTCTCAATGTTAGTTAACTTGTCTGGAAAACATGCAAGCTACCTTTCTTGTGTCCCCTAGTTGACTTTTCCTAAAGGGGTAGCCTAAGTAAAGAAGTTACAAGGAGAATGATTGGTAAAAGTTAAATCATATAAAAGTCCAACAAATGCTTGGTGAATTTAGTTTGTTCAAGATATCATCCCATTTAGAGAATATTAATGGAGATATATGTCATTACTGATACTCATGGATTAAGAGTTGTGTTTATGAGGATCAGATGACACCAAAGTTTACGAAGTTATATGTGGGATGTGAGAGTGAAGCAACTTAACTGTGATAAAGGTACTAATAGTTGGAATTTAGTGTTGGGACCAACCTTGGATCAAGAGACTTGGTACAATCAATTTAAAAGACTATGATGTGTAGCGTCCAAAAAGGATAGGAGGACTAGGCCCTACTGTTCCCCAATCATCTCGTCTTAAGGGGGGTACTACGTTGATATCATGGATGATGCATTGTTAGACTATCTTGAAGTGATAATTGTCATCTTGAGATATTCTATGGTTATGATCACGTATCCTTGCCGTGTTACTCACGTTGGTCACTTGATGACAGGGAGTGTAGTGTCTCATGGATCAGGAGCCCAATATGACATCTCTCATGGATATGTGGGAAGAGTATGATCATCTTGCCTTTGAAGAAGAATGTTATGAGTATGACAAAGTTGAGTGTTATCAAAATAATAATACAGAAGAGCAAGTTGACATTGAATCAAATTAGAATACACAACGACGGAAGCAAAAAAGGAAAAGTCGTAAGAAGCCTGCTGACGGAAGTAAAGTGTAGCGAAATTAAATCAATGGAAGACTGAGCAATGTGGAAAGGAATAACATTCAAGGAGCCACCAAAGTGGTGGGAGGCTATATTCAAGTGGACTCAGTACTAGTTTTTGCTCTGTTTGACCGAAGTGCTTCACATTCTTTCATTTCTGCTGACTTGGTAAAGACGATTGAATGGGTGAAGTGTCCAACGAGGAAGCCTTTGTTAGTTCAAACCCTAATGGGAGAAATACATGCAGATCAGGTTTGCTCAAATATCAGTCTTGTCATAAGCAAGGGAAACTTCACTGTAAACCTCATTGTGCTAGAACCACTCGACATTCCCTTGGTTCTTGGTAATGGATGGTTATGTGAACACAAAGGAGTGATCTATGCTACCCAGTGGAAAATTTTCTTAACCGCACCATCAGGGAAGAGGATTGAGTATCAAGGTGGTCCACTCCTACCTGAGGAGGCATATCCATGCTAAGTTATCATGTCTTTAAGTTGTATAAGTCAAAAAGTTGGTTGTCAAGATGGACCTTGATCAATTACAAATAATAGACATCCTATGGAAACTTTGTTCATCAGTTGTAATCCTGAGACATAAGTGTTTACATTTGGAATACAAGTGTGAAGTTAAAGGAGTTGTTAAGATCTTTTCTGTTTCTCTTTTGGAATCCAAGCCTCTTCCAAATCTCGAGGACAAGATTCATTTTAAGGGGGGTAGATTTGTAACACCCTAAAATTTTTTCCTTTGGAAATAGGTGAAAATTGATTTAATTATGCATTTTTGTGCTCATGAAAATATAGGAAAAATAATATTTTTCTTTAAAATAAAATTTATCATAAAGCTTAGCAACAATTGTGTGTAAATCATGCTAGTGCATTTTATTTTTGAGATGAGTGATTTTGACCAAAGTTTGAAAATATTTCAAATAGATTTTAAAATGGATTTGAAATAGGTTTTGAATTAAAAGAAGGAGAAAAAAGAAAAGAAAGAAGACCTCACCTCCCCCTGAATCTCGGCCCGAACTGAGCCAAATCCCGACCCCCACCTCCTCCTTCCTTTTGGTCCTTGGCAGGCCGGCCCAGCGCGCCATCCCCTTCCTCTCCCTCTTGGCCCATTTCGCAGTTTTGCCCAAGCTGCACCCTTTGTTTCCCCCCTTTTTGTCTTGGCACAACAGAGCAGCAGCAGCGCCCCAGCCCAACTCCTCGGCCCACCCGAGCGCACCCCCTGTCATTTCCTCTTCTCTCGCTGACGTTCTAGGCCCACACGTCAGCGACACTCTCTCCCTTCCTTCTTCATCACGTATTCAACTGGGACTCCCAGGACGACGGATCGATCCCGGGAACTCGTGATTTACCTACCCTAGAGCCTAACCGAGCACTCTATAAGGCCTTCTTCACCTTTTCGTGACCCTTTTCCCCATCCGCAAGAGGCCTAAGCTGCCCTAATCCCTTCTCCTTGCTGGAAGGATCTCACCGAACATCGAACACGCCTGCCACTGTGCAACTCGTGATTTACTGCCGTTCCACCGAATTCGATCCCTTGCCGAGCTTCGCATCGAGGTAATGAAGCTCCCAAGATCCTCCCCTAATGCTCTACCCCATTCTATTGTTCTCACATCGACGCCGAACTCATGCAGGGAGCCGCCGCCCGCCGTCTCACGTGGCTGACCATCTCCTAGCCCTTCTCGCCTTCGATTGGTGCCCTAGGTGAGTTTGCGGTACCCTCCTCTATCTTCCCGTGCTTTTGGTTCATCGAATCATGCACTAAAACGCCTAATTGCTAAACTCTGGCGAGCTTCACCTGACTCCGGCCATGGCACCGCCATGGGTGCTCAGGCCGGCGCCCTTCATCCCCTATATTGATATTTGGTAACGCAATAAGGAAACGATCCGCAAGCGCACAGATATCGGTGAGCATTTCACCCGGGAAGTTATCCAGAGTTATCGTATTTATATTTTTACCACTGGGAGAATGGGTGCATCTGACTAACCAAATCTATTGCTACTATCCCTTTAGGCACAAAGAATGTCTTTCGATGTGAGTGATAAATAGAGAAGACTGCAACCGTAGTCTCCTTCTAACCTTGGTAAGGATGATCTACTGTTCTAATGGGGAGGCTAACGGAATCTAGACACCACAAAGGATGTTCAACCCACACCTATAAACCCTATCCTTCCTGCTAACGAGATATGGTCTGCAAAGGTAACTCGGAATTGTCAAGTTCCTCACTACTACCACGGTCCAGCTAGTCAGGGAATATCTATGAGTACCCCAGCCTAAACACCATGTTTACGCCAGTAATGATTACTCTAAACTCTACGCGAAGAGATTAAAGTAAACTCATAAACCAGAAGAACAATAAAACAATAACTTACTATAATTTAGAAGTCAAAATACTGAAGAATCCTAGGAGCAAGCTTCGGGTTAGGAGAACTTGATCCTGCAGGTACAAGCTTGGAGTAGACACCGACAGGCCGGGCTTCCTCCAATCTACACCTCCACTCTATCTCTCTCAATCTAGTAGAAACTAGAAGATCTATTTCTACTTTACATTGGTTGCTAAGCCTAAAAAGAAACATTAATTAGAGAAGAGCTTTTCCTTCGAGGGCACCCCTCAATCTCTATGATAATTTCTTGTCTTCTCCAGGGGCCAGGGAGGTCTCCTTATATAGTCCTCCTCTATGCGTTTTTGGGTCGGTAGGCGAGGTGGTACTATGTTTTCCTTGATCCAATAGGTCGGTGGAACATCCCGAGCGAAAAGAGTCCTGATTGGCATCCAACAGGGGGCGGGCGCCCAGGTCCTCAGGGCGGGCGCCCTGGGCCTGTCCCCTTTCGGCCTCCGCTTCCTTCTCGTGGCTTCTGGAGTCTTCTAGATGGTAGAAAATTATGCGGTGCGTTGATATCTCTATGTAATCCCGACATGTGGGCCTTTGTTCCATATTTCCTGATAACCCCCTGCAGAAATAGACAAACACCAAAACTCGTGGAATTCTGTCAGATAAAACCCTATGTCTAGATGTTGATTTCATTTGGATCCTTTTCTTTGTTTATTTGATAATTAAATTTGATACTTAAGGACCGTCAACAAACTCCCCCAAGCTTACCTCTTGCTCGTCCCTGAGCAAGGATAGACTCAGCAATGGATTAGAAGTTGTTGCAATATCTTTAAAAATTGACGGTACACATGCTTTTTAAATAAGATCTCATCTCTGAGTTAGAGTAAATTGTCAAGACTTAAAACTTACTTTACCTTCACCATGGGACTTGTAACCGTCACTTCTGTCTTGAGAGGTTAAAAGATAGAACAGTCTAGCCAAGTGCCATGTCTCTTATTCTTGATCAGCTATAGCTCTGGGGTTTTTTGCAGATTTTCAAATAAAACTTAGAGATTCCTTGTATGACTCTCTCATATCTCTCTTTTGTGGTATTTCTGGATCCTTACCAAGGCATTGATGGTATATGCCTTCTCTCAAGATATGTAGTATTTATGGTATAAGGCATAGTGACATTGCCTTCTCTCTCACCCTACTCTAATAAGGCTTGATATCTGGAGCTCATAGGTGGGAGACAGCTAATACATACTTACAAGACATTTATTGCATAGTCAAACCATGGATCCAGAGAAACAAATCAACAAGCCAAATCAAGATGTGCATGTGTGGCGAATGAATGGTGTATGGTGATGATGGTAATAACAATGGTGAAAGTCTAATTCTACTTTTGCTCTTTTGAGGGGATACATACCTTCCTTGCTTTTTGAAACTTTATGAGGAGAATGAGATGCTCTTCTTTTTCTTTCCTCTCAGGTGGGTATCTTGTACCCTAATTCTACTGTCGGACACTTGTCCATTTTTACCTCTCGTCTCACTTTTTCTTTCTTTCGAGGTTCCGGGCACTTGCCCCTTTTTATTTCCTCGTTTATATATTTTTTTTCTTCTCTTTTCTTTCTTTCTTTTTTTTCAGAGCACTCATCTCTTGAGATAATATAGCAAGTGGTAGTAACCAAAATATTTGGAGCATTTATTTCACAGGGAATAACAGGGATAGGAAAATGTTTTTGACTATTCTCTCCCGGATTAGGAGTAGAATATTTTTGGGTGATTCTGGAGATGGAAATGGATGGATATATGTGGATGGTACTTCCGGAGTAGAAGTAGCATATATGAGTGAACGTGCAAGTGAATCTTGATTTAACCACATGACAAGCTCCTAAGGGTCTACACAGCTTGACTACACTCAATGCTCATAAGCAGTAAATAGTAAATGTGTGGCTCAAAGTCTAGCAAGCATGTATATATGGCTGTGGTAGGAATTTAAACTCTCATCATACAGGAACTCATCATGCAATATTTTAAAGATTTTTCAAGATAAAATTTTCCAGAATTCTAGCATCTCTAGGAACAGATAAACAGCAGCTCAACCTTCCCATATCATATCCGTTAACAACTTAGATTTCAGATCAAGTTTTCATCCCACAAGTTTAGATCTAGAGCAAGCTTTAAATTATAACAGTTATGTCTAAACTTGAGAGGGAACTTCAAAATTGCAAATTAGGCAGAGCAACTATTCATCATATCCATGCTAGAGTTTTATTATTAAGATTCAGATTAGCATAGCCACTTTATTTATTTATTAAACATACTAAGCAAAAGATATATATAAGCACAAAATCTTTATTTGGTTTTTCATAGTTTATGTATTTTAATATTCTAACATAATATAAGTATAAAGATAGGTAGAAATACTTAGCGAGAATAATGGGGGTGCACTCCCCCAAGCTGAATTTTGACGTAATTTCTCTTGATGTAGCTAGCAGGTGGCAGAGGTGTATTTGAAAGTCAGCAGCATTCTGACAGCGATTAGAATGTCCTCCGTCTGCTAGTCTTCTTGATTCTTAAATTCAGTGGAGCTCAAATAGACAACAAAGCTTGTGGAACTAATTAAGTGTTAGCATAAATATCTAGCCTTCATCATGTTGAGCTTCCTTAATAAATGTTATTTATTTAGCAGAATCATACACTTATTTTTTTTATATTTTTATTGTAAGATGAAAACTTATTTATTTTAATTTTATGCCACCACAGTGAATGTACTTATGGGTTTTATGCCATGAGCATACTCACGTGGGGCTTACTATTTTTTAACATTTTTATTTTCTTTTCAAGATAGCATGAACCTGATTAACTAAGCAAATTATAATTGAATAATTGAAAGGAAAGGGTAACTACCAAGTTTTCCTCTTGGCAAGGCGTTCGGTATTTTTAAATCCTCCGAATGGGACTCTCTGTTTTCTCAGTCGTCCTGGGATTCGCTAGGTGGCGTAGTCGGTGATTCCGGTGGCGCCTCTCTTCGTGTATAACTATCTTCTCCCTCCACACCTGACTCGGTGCTATGGTCTCCTCAGGGCAGTTCTGTTCAAGCTGTATGTCCTCAGTCCTTATCACTTTTCCTTCGTAGTCTACCCATCCGTTCTTGATGATTTGCCTCCTCTTGGTTGCGGTTGCGTCGTCTTCTTGTCCTGACCTGCTTAGAGTCTTCAACTATATAGTTATGGTCAGTAAAATAGTTGCGTACCTTCTCAGAGGGGAAGTACATGTGGACTTCTCCGGTTCCAATGTAGATGATTGCTTTGATAGTGTTGAGGAACGGTCTTACAAGGATGGTGGGTGGATCATATTCGTCTTCTCCCATGTCAATGACCTGAAAATCATCTGGAGCTGAATATATTGGTTGTAGGGGCATGGTTCCATGCAGGAGCTGATAAGTGACTGCGGCCATTATGTTGTCATTAGATCTGGTGTCGTAGAGTGTCTTCTGAAAAGAGTATCCATTGATTGCGCACTCGATGCTTGGAACACCAGGGTCGTCCTTCTTGATCAAGAAAGGTGACTTGAGTCGACGATGTTGACCTCTTTCGATAAGGATCCAATGTTTTAAGTCTTCTGGACAAGACTTTCCACCATCTTCATCCTTCAGGTGCATCATTTGATTAGGTGTGGACCTTGACGTCTGCACCTCTTGATACGGTGTCACCCATGTTCTTCTTTGCCCAGCAGTTCGAAGTATGGTGTTGGCAATATCCTGCTCAGTGTGTTTGTGGTCATAGATCCAGGTCCTTCACTTGGTGGAGTCTGGGAGTTGTAAAACTCCTCCATGTTTTGCTTGAAGTGTACCTGTTCATAGAGACAAGGCAGAGATCAAGTGCATGGGCTCTGTTGGTGGAAAACACCAACAGAACCAAAAGTGTATTTGTTCTTCTCTAACCTTAAGCATAGTGAGCAAGACAAAGTTGATGGATAATAAGATCATGAGTGTAGTATTTGAAACATTTGTCACATCAGATGGCTCAACCTAATGGAAAGATAATCTATCTATATTTATGTTTTGTTTATATCTTCCAAATATTGAATGTGCAACATATTAGCTTATATGTTTAGGAGCGTGGGATCACGAAGGTAGTACTAAGAACAAAGATTAAAGGACTAAACATGTTGAATTAATTGAGTTGGTTAATCTGGAGTTATAAATCATACATGTTTGTCTCTTTATTTATGTGAATGCTAGAACCAAGGAGAAGCTTATAAAAGCGATAGTCAAGTACCTTAAGGTGTTACCTTACTTGAAGAGTGATGGTACAGTATCACCTTGTAGAAGCTTTCCTTTCTTAGCGGTTGTGCATCGTGTTTGTGGCACCCTCCATGAATCATCTCTTATGAGCCACGTCTTTCTTGTGCAAATTGTTAAACTTCATGTGTCACTTTCTTCATCTCCAATGCGAGTTTATCTCAGGACTTCCCAGGTTGATATTGAAAGTTTTCCTGCAGGGGTTAGTCCAACAAAATATCCCATATCTACTATAGCATACTATCGGCTTAAAAATCAACCTAGACACCATGTCTAATTTGATTTAGAAGGGTATTTTAACCTAAGCACCATGCTTAATTTAAAATCCCTTGGAAGTAAGATCATCATTCCTAAACAAAGCACCATGCTTAATTAAGAGATAAATGAAACTATTCCAAACCTAGACATATACTAAAGCAAATAAAGGTAGCATGAGAGCATTTATAGAGATCTCCTTAAGTGGAGTTGAAGTAGTGTAATTAGTATTTAACAAATTGAGCATGTCTCAAAGGTAAGGACAACCAACGTAGCAACATGGCAAAAGATGTTTTTATGTAAAGTACTCCCCCAAGATTGAATTTTACAAAATTCAAGTTTGGATGAATTTAATTCAATGTTGTGTGACGGTTGGTTGGACATACCCTGTGCTTGTCATTCATCCGATCTTCTTGCTCCAATCCTGGAAAGGTTAGTGTCAAGAATACCCGAAGGAATATTTCTACAATTATCTTTATATGCTCAATACACAAGGCAATGTTGCAAATAATTAGAAGTTCATGTTATGATCTGATAAGTGCTTGTTTTAGGACACTAAGCTTGTCCTTGGGAAACCATCAAGTTATGTGGGTGAAGTGGTTTCCCCTCCAGCACCTACCTATATCAAGATCAACTCAACAAGATCTGCAATATTTATTATAGACATATGCATCGACAACCGCCCTTTTAAAGTTTTTATAAATGAAGAGGAAGAGGGGGTTGAAGATCTCAAATGTGGTAAGGATGGAGAGACAAATTGATTAGAGAGATGTTTTATATGAGCAAGGACTGGGTGAGGTATTTATGAAATAACTTCCATGCTCACTGTTGTTTCTCTCATTCTTAAACTCCAAGGATGATTCTTCATGAATGCTTAAAATTCCTCTAGGATTGTCTCTCAAGTTTGTTTTATCTATCCATTCAATGGTGATAGCACATGGATTTTTAATGCCCTCTAGCCATTGATGTTGCTCTTCTCGATCTTCCTTCTTATGCATGGGATGTCTAGAGAGATTCATAGGATTATCGGGAGGTTCAAGAGAAAAAGCATAGTAGAAATTATTAAGCTCAAGGATGGGTTGGATAGCCGAATTATGGGATTGAAATGTTTGGATATCGGCTATTGAAACTTCCTCTCCTTGTATGGGAGATGATTCCTTCTCTATCTCTAAGATTTTTCTATGAAGACTAGTGCAAGAAGGATGTCTACGAATGAAGACATACCTTCCTTTACTAATAGATAAAGAAAGAAAGACTCTACCAAAGGATATATGATTAAGACCAATGTGAAAATATCTAGGAAAAACATGGTCTTGTAGGGCTAGGTCTAAACCAGAATTTATAGAAAGATTAAAAGATTCCCTAGGTGTAGCTAAAAGTGCATTATCTTTTTGATTAAAAGATAGGACCTCAGCTATAGAAAAGGGTTGGTTTTGACCTATTGCAATCAACTCCGGACACAGATCATAATTAGGGGCAGGACGTGTTGACTCCCATGGTCTATGGCTGGTCTCCGAAGGTGCAAAGAATTTAATAATAGGTATGGAATTTGAGTTATCCATAAAGATAAAAAGATAAAGATAAAAGAATAAAAGTATAAAGTATAAAAGTATAATACAAGATAATAGCAAAACTCAAAGTTATCTCAGCAAACCGTCTTTCTCCCCGGCAACGGCGCCAGAAATGCTTGTTGATATTTGGTAACGCAATAAGGAAACGATCCGCAAGCGCACGGATATCGGTGAGCATTTCACCCGGGAAGTTATCCAGAGTTATCGTATTTATATTTTTACCACTGGGAGAAAGGGTGCATCTGACTAACCAAATCTATTGCTACTATCCCTTTAGGCACAAAGAATGTCTTTCGATGTGAGTGATAAATAGAGAAGACTGCAACCATAGTCTCCTTCTAACCTTGGTAAGGATGATCTACTGTTCTAATGGGGAGGCTAACGGAATCTAGACACCACAAAGGATGTTCAACCCGCACCTATAAACCCTATCCTTCCTGCTAACGAGATATGGTCTACAAAGGTAACTCGGAATTGTCACATTCCTCACTACTACCACGGTCCAGCTAGTCAGGGAATATCTATGAGTACCCCAGCCTAAACACCACGTTTACGCCAGTAATGATTACTCTAAACTCTACGTGAAGAGATTAAAGTGAACTCATAAACCAGAAGAACAATAAAACAATAACTTACTATAATTTAGAAGTCGAAATACTGAAGAATCCTAGGAGCAAGCTTCAGGTTAGGAGAACTTGATCCCGCAGGTACAAGCTTGGAGTAGACACCGACAGGCCGGGCTTCCTCCAATCTACACCTCCACTCTATCTCTCTCAATCTAGTAGAAACTAGAAGATCTATTTCTACTTTACATTGGTTGCTAAGCCTAAAAAGAAATATTAATTAGAGAAGAGGTTTTCCTTCGAGGGCACCCCTCAATCTCTATGATAATTTCTTGTCTTGTCCAGGGGCCAGGGGGGTCTCCTTATATAGTCCTCCTCCTCTATGCATTTTTGGGTCGGTAGGCGAGGTGGTACTATGTTTTCCTTGATCCAATAGGTCGGTGGAACATCCCGAGCGAAGAGAGTCCTGATTGGCATCCAACAGGGGGCGGGCGCCCTGGGCCTGGCCCCTTTCGGCCTCCGCTTCCTTCCCGTGGCTTTTGAAGTCTTCTAGATGGTAGAAAATTGCGCGGTGCGTTGATATCTCTATGTAATCTCGACATGTGGGACTTTCTTCCGTATTTCCTGATAACCCCCTGCAGAAATAGACAAACACCAAAACTCGTGGAATTCTGTCAGATAAAACCCTAAGTCTAGATGTTGATTTCATTTGGATCCTTTTCTTTGTTTATTTGATAATTAAATTTGATACTTAAGGACCGTCAACACCCTCCCCAACTCATCTCGTAATTTGGATTCAGGATCAATGGCCGAGAGTGAAAGATACCCCTTCGCCTGGCACTTTTGTTAAAGAGTCCCTGAGTTTTTGTTAAATAAACCCACGGTCCAAAGCACCCTGGTTGAATACGCCAACCGCATTTGGAAGACGTATTTCTTCTCGGTGTGAATTCAAAATATGTTTTCAGTAATTACAAGGTTGCCACTGATTTTATTTTGGCCATAAAATATTTGTTCCAACTCCGTTTTGACCCATTCAAATTCTGTTAGATTCGTATTTGCGAGATCTAAAAGTTAGTAATATTGTTTACTCAGTTTGAAAATTTTTTAATTTCATGACTCTATTTAATTAATTATTTTTCTAAAGAAAATCTAAGAAAATTCATATCTTCTTCGTTTAAGCTCCGATTTTCGTGATCTTTACGTCTGTGAGATCGTAGCGATGCATAGAATCATTTTATAAACTGTTCATATTATTTCTATATGATTGGTGTACTTTTCTAATTGTAGCCTTGTTTGATTCGTATATGTTGTCTCCGATTATTTGTGTGTTGATGATCGATGATCGAGTTTAGACGAAGAGCAGTTTTGGTGAGCAAGATCAGAGCTTTGGCAACAAGTAAGACCAGCAGAGTTAGCAAGATCAGCAGGAGCAATTGGATCAAGGCAAGTATAGCATTTGGGTTTTATTTGTGTGACCATGATCCTGTGACTAGATTAATGTTAAGTAATAAATGATAAAAGTGACTTTTTAGCAACTTGGTGATTTATCTATAAGTGATAACCGGGACAATAGTGCAACCATGAGGGCTATAATGGCTCTAGCTTTAGTCAAGTATGAGTAACTTTTCTAGCTCGTTAGCAGTTACCCGTGTGGTGCAATTGGGGAATAGCAGACCATGGATTCCTGTGGGTGGATCACACGGACTGACTAATGAAACCAAGCGGCCCTGACTTGTTAGACAAACCTTTGAAAGACTTCATAGTGATCCCTGCCGACCTTCCTTGGTAGTGGGTTAAGAGGCTGATCACCTTGGGTGAAAGGGTAAATCATGACTCATGGGTAAAGATGTGCAACCTCTGCAGAGTGTTCAAAACTAGTATACTAGCCGAGCTCACGGTCAGGAGCGGCCTTGGGGATTCTTGCATTAAGGGTGATGATTCTTGTTATGTTAAAATACTCATTATTTATTGTTTAATGTCTACATTATTTATGTCACATTGATCATGAGATTATGGGATCTATGCAATCTAGTTGCTATACTTGTGGAGTTCGACATGGACTCACTCTTGCTATTTCCCCCAAACCTCACGAGAAGTTTAGGCTTGTGACCAACCAGTTAGTTGGATCCTATAGAGTGGAGTTAATACCCAAAGTTGGAGTTATCTTTTGTTGTTTGCTGCTTAAGGTTATCTCTAATTTATTATGTTTGTTATATAATTTATACATTGTCTTTTCATATTACCCCTTATTTGTAGCTATATGTGAGAGTTGGCCTTTAAGACTCACATATGGTGCATATCTGGTTTTGTCCTTAAAATCGGATATTACATCTGAATAATGGGTGCCTCAAACCCTGGGGTCTACCCCTCCTTATATAGGGAGGTGGGATGAACTGCAGCCCTCGGATCAAACTGACCTTTGTTAACGGAGGGGATTAATCCTTAAAGGCGGTTTAGCACCAACATCGAAGCCAAGGCTGATAGGTGGACCCACCAGGGTGCCCGCCCTGCTTGGCCGCCCTAGCCTAGTGTCAGGTTTTGTTCTCCTTTGTTCTAGTGCGTTCCTGAACCTTATAGATCATATCTTTTCACGTGTTGGCTCGTTTCTCCCTATGTAAACCTGACATGTGGGTATCCCTTGGCTCTTTTCTGATCACCCCCTATAGAAATAGACATTCAGCAAAACTCATGGAATTCTATCAGTGTACCCCCTATATATATGTTGGTGATTGCTTTTAAGCCCTTTCTCTATTCTCTTGTTGACATAAAAATGATACTTATCTACCGTCAACAAGCTCCCCCAAGCTTACCCTTTGCTCGTCCCTGAGCAAAGATAAACTCTGTGATGGATCAGGAGTTGCTGCAATGCTTTCACGCCTGAAAAGTACACATGTGTTCAAACAAGAATTCTCCTTAGATTAGAGTAAACTATTCTGACTTCAAACTTACCCATATTACCTTCCACCATGGGGCTTGTATCCGTCACTTGGGTCTTGAGCAGGTGAAAGATAGAACGGTTAAGTCAGGCACTATGTCTCTAGCTCATCGATCAAACTTCATTTTGGAGTTTTTATGGATTTTCAAATAAAACTCAGAGATCCCTTTTTATGACCCTCTCAAGTCTCTCATTTGTGGTATTTGTGGATCCTTACCAAGGAATTAATGGTGTATGCCTTCTCTCAACTCTCAAGATATATGGTATTTTAGGCATTAGGCATAGTAACATTGTGCCCTCTATGTCACACCCTATAACTAATTGCCTTATGTGGAGCTCATAGGTGGGGAGACAGCTCATACATACTTGCAAACATTTATTGTAAATTCAAACAATGGATCTAGAGAAACAAGTCATACAATCAAATCAAGATGTGCATGTGTGTGGGATATGGTGGATGGTGGGTGTGAGTGGTTATGAAGGGGTGTATATGATGGTAATGGTGAAAGCCTAATTCTACTTTTGCTCCTTGAAAATAAATACCTCTCTTTTGAATTTGAAGATTCTAGGAAAACCTGGGTTGCTCACAATCTCTTCGTTTTTTTTCTTTTTTTAATCAGCACCCAAGCGTCTTTGGATATATTGATGAGAAGTAGTAACTAGAATATTGGGAGCTTTATTTGGATGGCAATGGGGAAAATGGGTGTATGGATGGGAAGTTTGTTTTTGTTGTTCACTCCCAGTGTAGGAGTAGAACAATTTTAGGTGGATCTAGATGGAGTGGACATGGATGCATACTTCTAGTGTAGAAGCTGCATATGTGGGTGGAGTGTACGTGATCTTGATTTTAACCGCATGACAAGTCTCTAAGGGTCAACATAGTTTGAGTCTACTCAATGCTCACAAGCAGTAAATATGAGTGGAAGTTTTCCTAGTCTACAAGCATGTATATATGGCTATGGTAGGAATTCAAGCTCTCGTCATACAGGAACTCATCATGCAGTATTTTTATATTTTTCAAAGATAAATTCTCCAGAATTCTAGCATCTCAAAGAACAAGATAAACAATAGCTCAGACCTTTCCATATCATATCCACCAACTACCTAAACTTAGGTTCAAGCAATGCTACCCACAAGTTTTAGGTTTAGAGCAAATCTTATATCAAAATAGTTGTGTCTAAAACTTGGGAGAGTTCGAGGTTGAAAACTAGGTACTTGAAAGGAATTACGGCAGAGCAACTATTCATCATTTCCATGCAAGGGTTTTATTCGTAGAGTATTTTTTATTGACAACTTCTTTAAAACCAAAATCAATCAAACTAAACACACCTTTTTATTTTGTTTTAGATTATTATAACTAATTAAGAAAACTCACAAGGACTAAAGTAAAATGGAGGGAAGAGAATACTTAGCTGGATACATGGGGGTGCACTCCCCCAAGCTAGATGTTGACGTAGTCGTTAGTTCTTGTGAGGTCGCGGACTGGCGGTGGAGATGTTCTTCCTCTAGTGGAGCATTGGTGTTGATGACTCATGGAAACAGTGCTCCAATAGTGGAAAGAACATCCACTTGCTTGTCAGCTCCTCATGGTACTTCAAAACCTGTGAAACTCAAATAGACAACAAAGCTTGTGGAACAGATTAGTCATTAGTGGTTGGCCATCCAAGCCTCACTTGTCTAGAGCTTTTGAGATTGTTTCTTTTATTCTTCTAAGTAGAGTTTCGCTAGGATATCTTTCTCAATATTTTTGTATTTTCTATGATGCAAAGAATGTCTATTGAGATGAATGCATATTTATTTTTATTTTTATGCCACCATAGTGAATAGTCTTGCGGGTTTTTACACACCACAAATTATTCACATGGGGCTTGTTGACGGTCCTTAAGTATCAAATTTAATTATCAAATAAACAAAGAAAAGGATCCAAATGAAATCAACATCCAGACTTAGGGTTTTATCTGATAGAATTCCACGAGTTTTGGTGTTTGTCTATTTCTACAGGGGGTTATCAGGAAATACGGAAGAAAGGCCCACACGTCGGGATTACATAGAGATATCAACGTACCGCGCAATTATCTTACATCTAGAAGACTCCAGAAGCCACGGGAAGGAAGCGGAGACCGAACGGGGCTAGGCACTGGGCGCCCGCCCAGTTGACCTAGGCGCCCGCCCCCTGTTGGAGTCCAATCAGGACACTCTTTCAGGAAAGATCTCCACCGACCTAAAGGATCAAGGATAACCGTTCAATCAATATCGGTTTGATCCAACGGCCCATATTCACTTGAAGGGACTATAAAACCAGACCCCCTGGCCCCTGGAGGAGAGAGGCTCTCAACCCTAATTCATTATTCCTCAAGGGAGAAGAAGCCTCTGATCAAGCCTAGAGCCACCACATCAATTAGACATCTAGATTAGCATAGCTACATAGGATTAGAACTAGAAGGAGTCAATCTTCGATTGGTTTCCGGATCTGTCAAGAGGATTCTTGGTAATTCTCTAATTGTTCTTCTAATCATCTTTGTTCTTCAATATTATGAATATGACATTGTTCTACTTCAATATATTGCTTATGACTTTGCTCTACTTGTTTATATTCAAGATTATATTGTTCTTAGTTTATCATGGTTATATACTTGACTTAGTTAGATTGGATCTATATACATGCTTAGGATCGTATAGCGTTTATCCATCGGATCCATGGGTAAATGATAGATATTGTGTAGGCGTGGTGCTTATACCGTATTTATCTGCGATTGTACCCAATATGCCAGATCGTGGGCTAGTTCGTGATAGTGACAGCTTCATTGATTCTTATATAGTCCCCCTCTCGTGTATTGGGCTGGCAGAGCAACATTATTACAGGGGAGTGATTGCTATGTTTCTCATTTACCTTCCTAATATCACTATGCATGGGCGTAGTCTTGTCTCGCAATGATTGCTAAGTATGCTTGCACTAACTATGATAATGCTAGACTATATAGTTGAGAATAACTTAGGAAATATTCTTGTAGTTTGTTCTAATACCATGCTAATGACTTTCTAGAATATCTAATTGAGATGCTTATCATATATATTATGTGGTAAGTTATGCTGATTAGATTAATTATCTTTATCACTATTCATTACTTCATGTATCTTTTATGTGACACTTATCCCTATATGAAAGAGTTAGATAAATGTTCTCAATTTTACATGCAATGATAGATACTCAATCTCATATTCCATTCTATAATCAACATTGATGATTGCTAATCCCTTCCCAGTGGTGAAAATATAAATAACGATACCTGGAATACTTCCCGGTTAAAATGCTACATCGGTATTAATCTGTGTGCTTGCAGATCCCATTCATTATTTATTTAGAAGAGCAATTGCATATTTCAATACCGCGTCTCTCATGTCATGTTGGGGATAGGTTTGGCTTTTTTGGCACCATTACTAGAATTAGAAAACAGTCTACTTTTGGTAATGATGTTAAGAATACCCAACAAGCATTTTTGGCGCTGTTGCCGGGGAAGGTTGATTACTAATCAAGAATGAATATAGGATTTTGAGTTATCATTCACATCACTAATATGATTGAGCTTATCAATTCTCTCATACAGTTTTACCCCGATATTTTTCTATTTTATCTTATGCAGGGGAATGTATGAATAGAAGACATCTTCCAGAAAATTTTGTTGACAATCCCGAAGCGTTATTCAGAAAAACAAGAGCCAAGCTCAAGAAGAGATCATCAACACTTCAGCAAGAAGCTTCATCCAATCAAGAAGATCACCGGAACTCGTCTTCAGAGTTCGAAGCCATGGCAAACAAATCAATCCACGAGTTCTCAGCTCCCACTACGAACAACATCCGCACTGGACCTGCTGCAGAGATCGACGGCAACTTTGAGCTCAAGCCTGGACTTATCAACATGGTGCAATCCAACCAGTTCTGTGGGAAGGCACACGAAGATGCTAGTGCTCATCTCCAACACTTCCTGGAGATATCCAGCACATTTACCATATCAGGAGTTTCCAGAGATGCTATACTACTTCGCCTCTTCCCATTCTCACTGTTAGGAAGAGCGAAGCAGTGGTTCTACGCTACAAAGGAGAAGAATACTACGTGGGCACTCTGCTCAACAAACTTCCTGGCTAAGTTCTTCCCATGGGCAAGACTAATGCTCTCGGTGGGAAGATTACATGTTTTCAGCAACAAAATGATGAATCCGTTCCAGAAGCATGGGAGTGCTTGCAAGACTACATCCTAGAATGTCCCCATCATGGAATGGAGAGCTGGCTACTGATGCAAACATTTTATCATGGGCTCGGCAATAGTGCCCGAGAAACCATGGATGCTGCAGCTGGAGGAGCATTCTTATCACTTACCATATCACAAGCCACAGTTCTTGTGGAGAAGATGGCGTCCAATCAAGGCTGGAATGAAGAGAGGACCCAGACACGCAAGAGAGGTGGAGGTATGCATCAGCTCAAGGAGGTAGACATGCTGTCTGCAAAGCAAGACCTGCTCATGAAGAAGCTCGACGATAGAGCTGGAGATAAGAAAGAAGTTATGCACATCTACGATTCTCACATGACATGTGAGGAGTGTGGAGATACTGGACACTCAGGCAATCACTGCCCTGAGATGCTTGAGGATGTAAACTACATCAACAACAACTACTACTACTACTACATCCGTCCTCAACAAAATCAAGGTTGGAATCAACAGAGGCCTAACTACTCAGGTAATTATCAAGGTAACAATTCTTACAACAATAATAATAATTTTCCACCTCTGAGAGAGTTAGTGTCTAATCAAGGAAAGCAAATGGATAACCTATCTAAGAAATAGGCATCTAATGATAAAATGCTAGAAAATATAAATAATAGAATGGATAATTTCTCTACTACCATCAAGAATCAAATTAGCTTTAATAAAATGATTGAATCTCAGTTAAATCAAATAGCTGCTGCTGTTCCTACTATTAACCCCGGTATACCATCACAACCGGAAGGATTAGAATCTGCAAATCTTGTAGACATGTTTGATGCAGGTAATTGGAGTAACCCCGTCACTGAATTCACTACTGACCTTCTGCCGGTCAAGAGAGGCGATCCAGGACGCCCCGTCATCCCGATCTCCATCGGCATGGTGGACTTCCCAGAAGCACTCTGCGACTTTGGCTCCAGTGTCAACATTATGCCCACAGTACTCTATGAAAAATTCTTTACATATCCTTTATTAGAAACAACTATGTGTTTGCAGTTTGCAGATCAGGCGATAAGTTTTCCAAAAGGAATATTGAAGAACCTTTGTGTCCGAGTTGGTACTCTATACGCCCCAGCAGACTTCGTGGTGATAGAGACCGGTAATAATGAGAGGGCACCCATCATCTTAGGGAGGCCATTCTTGAACACCTCGAGAGCTGTCATCTACGCTAGTGCTGCCAAGATCAGTTTCTACATCAAAGGGAGGAAGGAGACATTTTCCTTCAAGAACAAGACTACACAAATCCTAGATCAATCCGGACGTGAATAAAGGAAGAGGAGCAACAGGAACATGAACAAGCAAATGTGGACCGAGTCAGCTAAGATGGTCACTGCAGTTCATAGAGGTCAAGATCATCAACTTAAGTCACCATTTTTGACCAAGAAGGACGACCCAGGAATGCAAAGCATCTATTGCTCCATAAATGGATACAACTTCTACAAGACGACTTGCGACACCGGATTGGGCGTCAACATAATGGCCGCAGTCACCAATCGGCTCTCGTTCGGAACCATGCCCCTAAAACCAACATACTTTCAGCTCCAGATGGCAGATCAGACATTTTGAGAGGTGAAAGGAATAGTAACTGATGTCCCTGTCAAAATAGACTATCATTTTGTCTACATAGACTTTCAGGATATTGACATGGGAGAAGATCAATACGATCCACCCATCATCCTTGGAAGACCGTTCCTCAGCACCATTAAAGCAATTATCTACATTGGAACCGGAGAAGTCCATATGTACTTCCCCTCAGAGAAGGTACGCCGTTATTTTACTGACCCTAACTATATCTTTGAAGAATCTAAGTAGGTTAGAAAACGACGCAACTGCAACCAGAGGAGGCAAATCATCAAGGACAGATGGGCAGACTATGAAGGAGAAGTGGTAAGGTCAGAAGACATTCAGTTTAAATAGAATTATCCAGAGGAGACCATAGCACCAAGTCACGTATGGAAAGAGAAGATAACTATACATGAAGAGGAGGCACTGCCGGAAGTACTGACTCCGCCACCCAACGAATCCCAGAACAACTAGAAAACGAAGAGTCCTGTTCGGAGGACTTAAAAACACCGAACACCTTGCCAAGAGGTAAACTTGGTAGTTATCCTTTCCCTTTCAATTATTTCAAACAGTTTACTTAGTTAATCTTGTTCATACTATCCTAAAAAGAAAATAAAAATGTGAAAAACAGTAAGCCCCATGTGAGTATACGAGTGGCATAAAACCCATAAGCACAATCATTGTGGTGGCATAAAAATATTTTTTCTGCTTTATAAAATAAAAATATAAAAATAGGGAGTAATATTTATTAAGGAGTCTCAACATGATAAAGGCTAGATAGATATGCTAACACTTAATCAGTTCCACAAGCTTTGTTGTCTATTTGAGCTCCACAGAATTTAAGAATCAAGAAGACTAGCAGACGGAGGACATTCTAATCGCTGTCAGAATACTGCCGACTTTCAAATACACCTCTGCCACCTGCTAGCTACATCAAAAGAAATTACATCAAAATTCAGCTTGGGGGAGAGCACCCCCATTTATCCCGCTAAGTATTTCTATCTATCTTTATACTTATACTATATTAATTTATAAATATACATAACTATGAAAAACCAAATAAAGATTTTATGCTTATACATACATATATATATATATATTATATATATATATATATATATATATATATATATATATATATATATATATATATATATATATATATATATATATATATATCTTTTGCTTAGTGTGTTTAATAAATAAATAAAGTGGCTATGATAATCTGAATCTTAATAATAAAACTCTAGCATGGATATGATGAATAGTTGCTCTGCCTAATTTTAAAATTTGAAGTTCTCTCTCAAGTTTAGACATAACTGTTATGATTTAAAGCTTGCTCTAAACCTGAACTTGTGGGAAGAAAACTTGATCTGAAGTCTAAGTTGTTAACGGATACGATATGGGAAGGTTGAGCTGCTGTTTATCTGTTCCTAGATATGCTAGAATTCTAGAGAATTTTATCTTTGAAAAATCTTTAAAATGTTGCATGATGAGTTCCTGTATGATGAGAGTTTAAATTCCTACCACAGCCATATAAACATGCTTGTTACACTTTGAGCCACACATTTACTATTTACTGCTTATGAGCATTGAGTGTGGTCAAGCTGTGTAGACCCTTAGGAGCTTGTCATGTTGTTAAATCAAGATTCACTTGCACGTTCACTCACATATGCTGCTTCTACTCCGGAAGTACCATCCACATATATCCATCCATTTCCATCTCTAGAATCACCCAAAAATATTCTACTCCTAATCCGGGAGAGAATAGCCAAAAATATTTCTGTTTATCCCTTGTGAAATAAATGCTCAAGTTATCTTGTTACTACCACTTGCTATATTATCTCAAGAGATGAGTGCTCTGAAGAAAAAAAAGATACGAGAAAATAAAAAGGGGCAAGTCCCCGGAACCTCGAAAGAAAAGAAAAAGTGAGACGAGAGGTAAAAATGGACAAGTGTCCGACAGTAGAATTAGGGGTACAAGATACCCACCTGAGAGAAAAGAAAAAGAAGAGCATCTCATTCTCCTCATAAAGTTTCAGAAAGCAAGGAAGGTATGTATCCCCTCAAAAGAGCAAAAGTAGAATTAGACTTTCACCATTGTTATCACCATCACCATCATTACCATACACCATTCATTTGCCACACATGCACATCTTGATTTGGCTTATTGATTTGTTTCTTTGTGTCCATGGTTTGACTATACAATAAATGTCTTGTACGTAAGTATGTATACTTTATCTCCCACCTATGAGCTCCAGATATTAAAGCCTTATTAGAGTAGGGTGAGAGAGAAGGCAATATGCTTTATACCATAAATACCATATATATTGAGAGAAGGCATATACCATCACTACCTTGGTAAGGATCCAGAAATACCACAAAAGAGAGATCTGAGAGAGTCATACAAGGAATCTCTGAGTTTTATTTGAAAATATGCAAAAACTCTAGAGCTATAGCTGATCAAGAATAAGAGACATGGCACTTGACTAGACTGTTCTATCTTTTAACTACTCAAGACAGAAGTGACGGTTACAAGTCCCATGGTAAAAGGTAAAATGAATAAGTTTTAAGTCTTGACAGTTTACTCTAACTCAGAGATGAGACCTTATTTAGAAGCATGTGTACCGTCAAATTTTAAAAAGATATTGCAACAACTTCTGATCCATCGCTGAGTCTATCCTTGCTCAGGGACGAGCAAGAGGTAAGCTTGGGGGAGTTTGTTGACGGTCCTTAAGTATCAAATTTAATTATCAAATAAACAAAGAAAAGGATCCAAATGAAATCAACATCTAGACTTAGGGTTTTATCTGACAGAATTCCACGAGTTTTGGTGTTTGTCTATTTCTGCAGGGGGTTATCAGGAAATACGGAAGAAAGGCCCACACGTCAGGATTACATAGAGATATCAACGTACCGCGCAATTATCTTACATCTAGAAGACTTCAGAAGCCACGGGAAGGTAGCGGAGGCCGAACGGGGTCGGGAACTGGGCGCCCGCCCCCTGTTGGAGTCCAATCAGGGCACTCTTTCGGGAAAGATCTCCACCGACCTAAAGGATCAAGGATAACCGTTCAATCAATGTCGGTTTGATCCAACGGCCCATATTCACTTGAAGGGACTATAAAACCGGACCCCCTGGCCCCTAGAGGAGAGAGCCTCTCAACCCTAATTCATTATTCCTCAAGGGAGAAGAAGCCTCTGATCAAGCCTAGAGCCACCACATCAATTAGACATCTAGATTAGCATAGCTACATAGGATTAGAACTAGAAGGAGTCAATCTTCGATTGGTTTCTGGATCTGTCAAGAGAATTCTTGGTAATTCTCTAATTGTTCTTCTAATTGTTCTTCTAATCATCTTTGTTCTTCAGTATTATGAATATGACTTTGTTCTACTTCAATATATTGCTTATGACTTTGCTCTACTTGTTTATATTCAAGATTATATTGTTCTTAGTTTATCATGGTTATATACTTGGCTTAGTTAGATTGGATCTATATACATGCTTAGGATCGTATAGCGTTTATCCATCGGATCCATGGGTAAATGATAGATATTGTGTAGGAGTGGTACTTATACCGTATTTATCTGCGATTGTACCCAATATGCCAGATCGTGGGCTAGTTCGTGATAGTGACAGCTTCATTGATTCTTATATAGTCCCCCTCTCGTGTATTGGGCTGGCAGAGCAACATTATTACAGGGGAGTGATTGCTATGTTTCTCATTTACCTTCCTAATATCGCTATGCATGGGCGTAGTCTTGTCTCGCAATGATTGCTAAGTATGCTTGCACTAACTATGATAATGCTAGACTATATAGTTGAGAATAACTTAGGAAATATTCTTGTAGTTCGTTCTAATACCATGCTAGTGACTTTCTAGAATATCTAATTGAGGTGCTTATCATATTTATTATGTGGCTAAGTTAGGCTGATCAGATTAGTTATCTTTGTCACTATTCATTACTTCATATATCTTTTATGTGACACTTATCCCTGTATGAAAGAGTTAGATAAATGTTCTCAATTTTACATGCAATGATAGATACTCAATCTCATATTCCATTCTATAATCAACATTGATGATTGCTAATCCCTTCCCAGTGGTAAAAATATAAATAACGATACCTAGAATACTTCCCGGTTAAAATGCTACATCGGTATTAATCTGTGCGCTTGCAGATCCCATTCATTATTTATTTAGAAGAGCAATTGCATATTTCAATACCGCGTCTCTCATGTCATGCTGGGGATGACAACTTGGCTTAAGTGGTATGAGGGATAGGTTTGGCATTTTTGGCACCGTTACTAGAATTCGAAAACTGTCTACTTTTGGTAATGATATTAAGAATACCCAACAGGGCTTAAGAATTATGATGCAGTAAAACAAACAAATATTTATTTTATTTTCTAATGCAAGTGTTAATGTAGAGAAGTAAATATGCTAGGGAAATATGATTATGCAAATGCAGGCAAGTGGTTAGGCAATTGAAACTAATGCAATATTGAAAAGTTAAATAGAGATAACTACCAAGTTTACCTCCCGATGAGGATCCAAAGTTTTAAGTCCTCCGAATAAGACTTCTTATCATGTTCGCTCCTTAGGTGCATCATCTAGTCCCAAGGGTGGAGACTTTGATGACCGTACCTCTTGATATGATGTCACCTATATTCTTAGTTCATCCAACATCTTGCTCAGTGTGCATGTTCATAAGCAGGGACATCGCTTGTATGATTTGAGGAATTGATAAACCCCTCCATCTTTTTCTCAAAGTGTGTCCTGCTCATAAAGACAAGGCAGAGATCAAGTGCATGGGCTCTGTTGGTGGGAAAACACCAACAAAACCAAAAGTTCATTCATTTATCTCTAGCCTTAGGCATATTGAGCAAGTCAAAGTTGATGTCTACGTGCTTTGTTCATTCTTACATGGGTGAAAATTAGTATGAGTGTAGCATTAAAATCTTTGGCAGATCAGATCACTATGGAAGGACAGTCTATCTCAGCATATTGTATAATTACATGATTGTGGTTATCAACTTCCAATGGTGAGATGTGCAACATTTTTAGTTCGTTTGGTAAAGACAGTGAGATCAGGAAAGTACTTCTATGAACAAGCATAAAGAACTGAACATGTTGAGTTAATCAGGTTGGATCAAGCAAGGTTGCAACTCAAACATGTTTTGTTATTCATTTATGTGCATACCAGAATCAGGGAAGAAGCTTTTAAGTGATGATCAAATGTGTTGACGTGTTACCTTTAATATTGGAGCATGTTTATCCTATATCACCTTGTCGCAGCTTCCCTTTCTTGGTCGGTCTTCGATCTTGTTCATGTACAACCTGTCCTCTTTGTTGCACTCCTTCCTTCTTGCCCTTTTTGGTCATGCCATCTTCTCTCTGTTTCTCTTTTGGCTTTTCTTCATGTTGGAACTTTTTGCTCTTCTTTCTATTCCTACAAATCATTAGTGGGCAACACATACCCGAAGGAATATACAAGAGATAACAAGGATAGTGTTGTCATATAGCTAAAGGTCACCTTCTATGCTAGAGTGAAGTTTGTTTGAGCATGTTAGCATCAAATATTTACTATTCACCTTTGCTTTGTTTCTAGAGGATTGGTTTTATTTTTCATCTTAAGTTTGATCTCATATATGGGAGTTATGAAAAAAAACAAAACTTAAAGAAAGAAAGCAGTAGTGAATTTAGAGGTTGCAAACTAGCGTGCCGGAGTGATGGGAATATGTGAGGAGGAAGAACTCAGTTGGATTCTTTAGATGAGTTGTCCTTCCTTCTTCTTGCATCAACCTTTCAATCCAGAAAGTGAGGGTGCAGAAAGTTGCATGCTCTTCTCTTGTCAATCTTTCTTGTTTCCCGTTGATTAATGGTTGACAAGAGGCTACGACTTGAAATTGCAACTCGAGTTCCGTGATGGTCTTTTATCTTCTAGTGGCATGGGAGAGATTTGTTTGTTCACCTTCTAGGAGTGCATGCTTTGATTGTAAATCCTGATTGTGGCACTCCTCTTTTGCTAGATATGTTGCCTCTTGTGTAAAGTGGATGAAGATCAGGTCTCTCTCTTTATTCCCAATGTGAGTTCATCTCAGGACTTTCCCAATTCGATAATGATAGTTTCTCTACAGGGGTTAGTCCAACAAGATATCCAACATCTACTATAGTATACTATCGGTTCAAAAATTAACCTAGACACCACGTCTAATTTCATTTAGGAAGGCATTTTAACCTAAGCACCATGCTTAATTTAAAAGCCTTTGAAAGTACGATCACCATTCCTAAACTAAGCACCATGCTTCATTTAAGATAACCTAAACATGTAGCATAGCAAATGAAGGTAGCATGAGAGCACTATAGAGATCTTCTCAAATGGTGATGAAAGAGCATGATTAATGTTTTAACAAATTGAGCATGTCTTAAGGGTAGGGACAACCAAGATCATGTAGCAACATGGTAAGAGATATTTTCATGGAAGTCATTCCCCCAAGCTTGAATTTTGCAAAAAAATCAAGTTTGGATGAACTCAATTAATGTTGCATGGTGATAGGTTGGGCATACCTATGTTTGTTGTTCCTTTGTCATTCTTTTTCCAATCCTGGGAAGGTTAGTGACAAGAATGCCCAAAGGAATATTTTTAGAATTATATCTCTATGCTCATTTCACAAGGGAATTATAGGAGAACACTCATGTTATCTTCTAACAATGCTTGTTTTAGGACACACAGCTTGTCCTTAGGAAACCTTCAAGATGTGTCGTGGTGAAGTGGTTTCCCCTACAACACCAAACTCAAGAGCACAATGAGATCTGCAATATTTATGATACACATATGCATCTACAACCACCCTTTTGAAATCTTTAGGTACAAGGAGCATAAGGGGGTTGGAGATCTTGTGTGTGGGAAAGTTGGAGAGACTAGTTGAATTGGGAGATGTCTCATATGAGCATGGTTTTGATGAGGTGGTTATGGAATATATTTCGTGCTCATTGATGTCATCTTCATCTTCAATCTTCGAGATTGATTCTTTATGAATATGCTGAATGTCTCTTGGATTAGTCTCATCTAGGGGCTCCTCTATGGATGGATAATCCTCATCATCAAGGTCAAAGGGAGTTAAAAACTCACCATTTGAAACTGAGGCAAGGTTAGATTCCATAAAGGCTTCTTCCTTGTCCATCCATTCTACACATTCCTGCCAATGTCATAGCATCTCTTCGTCATCCATGTGGTCTTCATGAGTCCTATGGGTTGGTTGTCTTAGTGAATTTCTAGGATCATCATGAGACATAGGAGGTAGAGCATACGAGGCATCATTGGGATCAAGGATGGATTGAAAAATGAGTTGAGATAAGTTATCTAATGCAGGCATAGAAGGGGAGGAGTTAGAATAATTTCCAAAATTGCTTGGCTCGCCTTCTATGACATTACTAGACATACCATCCTTGTTTTTATTCCATTATGCACTTTGGGGGAAAGGTAGTTGAGACAATGTTCTTATAGATGCTATTGTGTTTTTATGTTGATTTACTAGCATCTTGCAAAACTCGAAGTCTAAGCCACCATATTTACAATGGGGTATTGGTGGCTTCGGATTGACAGCTGAATCTCGGGATTGGAGTGTTTATGACTTAGCTATCAAGACATCCTCTTTTTGTTCTAGTGAGAACTCCTTCTTTTCCTATTGAGCTTAGAATGTTTTCTAGACCAGATATCAGCTACACAAACGATCCTTTCAATTGTGACCATTGCTTCACTTGCAGTCAAATGAAGGAAGGACCCTACAGAAGACAAATTAAGGGATTTCCTAGAGTCCTTTCTAAGGCTTTAAAAGTGTTGAAGAAGTACTAGGTCTAGAATACCAAGGTCTGGGTCAGTGAGGATGAGGTCAGTTTAGCGATCCCATGATTCGGTAAGAGATTCTTCTTCTAGCTGTCTAAAAGCTACAACCTCTATCCGTAGGGCAACCACTTTGGATATGGGAAAGAATTTTGAGAGAAATTCATTGTATAGTGTTTTCCAATCTCCTTGTGCACGTTCTACATTGAGTTTATACCAATGCTTAGCTTTTCCCGCTAAAGAGAACAGAAATAGCTTCCATTGGATGGTCTCATCGGACAAGCCCTCTATGCGAATGAGGTCACAAAACTGGTTAAACTCTTGTAGGTGTGAATATGGGGTTTCCTCACTTTCTCCCAGGAAGGGTTCTTTTCGAACAAACTCTATGAAATCAGGGCTTATCTCAAAACCATTAGTTGTGATAGGTTCTAAATGTTCTGGTGGTCTAAGGTGTGTGCCCATGGGGTTAGCATATTGATTGATAGGAGTGTCATTATCCATGCTAACACAAGATGAGAAAGAATAGAATAGATGAGGCAACAGATAAAAAGATGAAGATGAGGATAAGAAGAGAAGAGATGATGAATTTTTTAGATTAGAAATGAAAGGATAATGATAAGAAAAGAGTAAGAAGATTTTTTTTCTTTATATATATGTTTTTTTTGTTTTTGATAATGGCTAGGCTAGGTTCGTAGTCAAATCAGCAACCATTTCCCCGGCAATGGCATCAGAAAGCTTGTTGGTATTTTTAAGATGCGCACAGATAATATCCTCAAGCGCACGGATACCGTTCTAGCTTTCACCCGGAGGGTTTTAAATATCGTATCCACAGGGAAACATGTGAGTCAACTATGAGTTCTAAGTTAATCAAAAAGGGTGAGTGAAAAGGATATAAACTATACTAGGGATATAATCTAAGTGGTAACAAGATAAAAGGTAAAGGAATATCAATCTAGTATGGGGTCGATAATAGGAGTATAGAGAGGATAACTCAATCATGGGTTTCTACTTCTAACTTGGGTAGTCTGTGTCTTCTACTACTCAACTGGGGAAATTACTATGGAAGACCGCAAACAGAGTATGAATCTACCATGCAATAAGGTCTGAAAGACCTTCCTGCTAGACCTACAGATGGGAGGTGCACTACAAAGGACTCAATGAATGTCACGTTCGTGATCTATCACCGATCCAACATATAGGTTGCATCTACGAGCAACCCTAGTCCAAGCACCATGCTTACACTATGATTACACTCTAACCTAGTGCACTAGATTAAAGCCCTCAAAAGAGACTCATAAACTAGAAGAATAATATAAACAAGAATATTACTTGAATAAGAAGTTGATGACTCGAGCCTAAGACATCTTAGGACCGGACAGAGCCCGATCCTGTCAAAGTACAAGTTGATGAAGAAGCACCAATAGGCCAGTGCCTCCTTCGAACTCCTCCCTCACTCTCCATCTCTCTAATATCTAGAAGACTAGATCTACTCTATGGGAGAAAGGTTATCCATTCGAGGGACACCTCTCAAGCCCAAACCCTAGCTTTTCTATGAAGGATGAAGAATGAATAATCTAAATAATGGGTGCCTCAAACCTTGGGGTCTACCCCTCCTTATATAGGGAGGTGGGATGAACCGCAGCCCTCAGATCAAACTAACCTTTGTTAACGGAGGAGATTAATCCTTAAAGGCGGTTTAGCACCGACATCGAAGCTGAGGCTGACAGGTGGACCTTCCCGAACCTTCTAGATCATATATTTTCACATGTTGGCTCGTTTCTCTCTATGTAAACCTCACATGTGAGTCTCCTTTGGCTCTTTTCTGATCACCCCTATAGAAATAGACATTCACCAAAACTCATGGAATTCTATCAGTGTACCCCCTATATCTATATTGGTGATTGCTTTTAAGCCCTTTCTCTATTCTCTTGTTGATATAAAAATGATACTTATCTACCGTCAACATGCTCACACACAGTTTAGTTCTCTTGTGCGCTGTTTTTAGGCAGATAATGGCACTGAGTTCCTCAACAATGCCACTACTGCCTTCTTGGTTGGTTGTGGCATCCTGCTTCGCACTTCGTGCCCCTACACATCCGCTCAGAACGGCAAAGCCGAGCGCATGCTTCGCACTCTGAACAATGTAGTTCGCACACTTCTCATTCAAGATGCCATGACACCTTCATATTAGGTCGAAGCGCTCTCCAACACCATGTTCTTACTCAACTGGTGGCCATCATCATCAATACATAATGGTATTCTCTATCATCTTCTTCATCGCAAAATGCCAGATTACTCCATCCTTTAAGTCTTTGGTTGCCTATGCTACCCGAACCTTAGTGCCACGACCCACCACAAACTGTCTCGTCGCTCCACAGCGTGTGTCTTTCTCGGTTATCCTCCTTCCCAGAAGGGCTACCGGTGACTTGACCTCTCCACTCGCAAGATTATCATCTCGCAACATGTTGTTTTTGATGAGACTCACTTTTTGTTCAAGGCCTCCAAGCCTCGACTAGATTGTCTTGATTTTTTGAACAGGAATTACTTCCCACACCTGCCCCATCTACCTCAGATGTTTGGCACTCGCAGACCTCAGTGGCGCTTGCTTCGTCTAGCACAGACAATACGAGCGATGCTGGCGAACCCATTGGAGTTGACCCTGCCATTCTATGGCATGGCGCTGCTCACCGGCTGACCTTGGCTCTTCAGCAGGCTACGGCTCCAACTCCTCCTCCATCAGGTGTTGCTACCCCTACCTCTGCCTGCCAGCGGTTTGACATCCACTACAGTCGTCATCCAGCTCTGCCGCTGGCTCCATAGCCGCCCCAAGCAGCTCCTTCAGCATCTTCACAGGAGCCTCCTACGCGGGTGACTCGTTCCCAGATGGGTTCCCTACCGCCGCCCATGCAGTGGTATGGCTTTACCACGGTGACCCCCAGCCTGGCTTCTCCATTGCTAGGCAACTCTCACGTCGCGCTCGCTGATGCAAATTGGCACGCAGCCATGGCTGAAGAATACAAGGCGCTCATGGACAATGGCACCTGGCGTCTCGTCCCTCAACCGCCACGTGCCAACGTCATCACCGGCAAGTGGGTCTTCAAACACAACTATCATGCTAATGGGTCACTAGCTCGCCATAAAGCTAGATGTGTCGTTCGTAGCTTCTCATAGTAGTACGACATCGACTATGACAAGATGTTCAGCCTGGTTGTCAAACCAGCTACCATCAGGGTCGTCCTCAGCATTGCTGCCTCTTGCTCCTAGTCGATACATCAGCTGGATGTGAAGAATGCCTTTCTTCACGGCCATCTGAATGAGACAGTCTACTGCCAGGAGCCACCCAGTTTTGTCGACCAGATGGCTCCCGACCATGTCTGTCTCCTACAAAAGTCCTTGTATGGACTCAAGTAGGCACCCAGGGTGTTGGGAATATGCCCTAGTTTGGTTTTTGGATAATTGATGAAACCCTAGTACTAACCTCTACACTATGTGTGTTTAGACTTAATGAGGTTGGTACATGTCAAGTGATGGAGGAAGTAATGATCATGGTGATGATGGTGACGACAACAAGATGATCAAGTGCTCAACTTGAAAAGAAGAAAGAGAAAAACAAAACCCTATGGAGATCAAGGCAAAAGTATTGCTTAGGTTTTTAGTTTTGGTGATCAAGACACCATAGAGGGTGTGATCACGTTTAGGATAGGTAGCCGTACTATAAAGAGGGAAATTCTTTGGCTAAACGGTTATCAAGTGCCACTAGGTGTCATTGTTCATGTGCATGCATTTAGAACCTAGTGAGCTAACTTAACTCCTTCGAAGAAAATGATTGTGAAAATGCTAACACTCTTGCACATGTTGGTACACACATGGTGGTGTTGGCACACTTTTTAGAAGGAGGTGGAGATTGAAGGGTATAGAGGGGTTTGGGTTTGGTGGTGTCGGCGTTTTTGAGAAAATAAAATGGATATTTCTTTTGCGCTGGTGGAAAGTTTGGAGAACTCACCAGAGTGTTTCTCACTAAAAAACACTCACTGGACACTCTGACTACAGGCACCGAACGCTGAGCCTGCGCGTCTGATGTGATGTCAGCATCTGGCGATGTTAGGGTTGAGCATCGAACGCTAAGCACCGGACGCGGGCTAGTCCCTGTTCTTGCATCTGGTGCGGTTTCACTTCGACAGTAAGATTGACTGAGAGCACCGGACGCTCGGAGTGAGTCCGGTGGTGTTAGTCCAGTGCTCCTGCATTTTTATAGACCTCTCTGCGTACGTGACTAGTGTGCACCAGACGCGTCCGATGTCTACTTGACCGCGTCCGATGGTTTGAATATTACCATTAGAGTTTGACGCGTGAGATTCAAATAGGGGACACTTGGCTTCCTCTGGAGCACCGGATGCAGGGGTTGAACATCCCGTGGTCACCTGCTGTGTGTCTGGTGACCCTATGTTTTGCCTAGTAAAAAGAGCCAACGACTCTGTTTGTTTGAGAGGCTTATAAATACATGTTGGCCGGCTTGAGGCTCACGCTCTTGGCATTCTAGCATACTTGACATCCTTGTGAGCCTAAGCAAACACCTTCCACTCATCTCTTTCATAGATTAACCATCTTTATGAGATTGAGAGTGATTCCAAGTGCATTTGCTTGAGTGATTGCATCTAGTGGCACTTGGGGATCGATTTGGTTGCGGTTTTCTTGTTACTCTTGGTGGTTGCCACCATCTAGATGGCTTGGAGTAGCGGAGGAGCATTGGCATGAGTTGGTGATTGTTCGTGGCCATCTCTTAGTGATTGTGAGGGGTTTTGTGCCTACCACAGCGGAGAGCCAAAGGCAACTTTAGTGGATTACGCGTGTCATTGAGCTACCTCACTTGTGGGTAGGTTCTTGCAGTGTCCTAGTGAGGACGAGGTTCGTGCTACACATCTTAGCTGCTAAACCACCAAGTGTTGGTCGACACAACAGAGGCGTAGCGTGCTGGCAAGCACATGAACCTTGGGAGAAAAATCGGTGTCCCAATTGTGTTTGATTGACATTCTCCTGGTGCTTGATTGTTCATATATTGGTGATTGGTCCATCCCCTACACGGTGGTACAAATATCTCATCCTATCCATTTACTTAACGCAAAGTAGTGTAATTAGTTTAGTTGCTTACTTTGCCTTGTGTACAATAGTTCACTAGTGTATCTTATAGTGACATAGCTCTTGTGTGCCTAGTGTTCATATCAACTAGAATTGTTGTATAGGTGGCTTGCAAACACCCCATTAGAGCTAGAGCAAAAAGCTTCACTTTGTTATTTACTAACCTCTTGCTCTATTGAGTTTGTAGTATTTTAAAATAGGCTATTCGCCCCCCTCTAGCCATATTAGGACCTTTCAAGTGGTATCGAAGCTTTGGTCACTGTTTTGTGAAGGCTTAACAACCTCGGTGCTCAAATTAAGGCTCAAATAGTGTTCAACCATGTTGGGGGCAAATGACCATTCTTTGATGGCACAAGTTCTTTTGACTTTTGTTGACGGTCGATAACGTCAAATTTTATTAGAACTTTAGACTCAAAGGAAAAATATGAAAACACATTAGTCTAGGTTTTAAACTGACAAATTCCATGAGTTTTGCATATTCTATGATTTTCAAGGATTATTTCAAAAAGTGCTGAAAAGAGGGATTAAGGTTCTAATTGGCTACAAAACTTATCCACGACGAAAGGGCGACAACAGGGGATTTAGGAAGACTCTAGAAGACACCAGGCGCAACGGGGGAGCGAATGGCTGCCAAGCCGGCCCCCTGCAGTTAGGGTTCGCCCCCCTTCCGGAAGCTTCTTAGACCACCTCTGAGGAGCCATCTTGGCTGCTTGTTAAGTCAGTTTGATCCAACGGCGCGTGTGCACTCCACTAGGCTATAAATAGAGGGGCAGAACCCCCTCCCAAAGACACCCCAGATTCAATTCATTCCTCCTGCTTCATTTATCAAGAGTAGTCAGAAGTTAGGGTTTCCAGAGATTAGAAGTAGAGCTCTAGTTCTTCAAGTTCTTAGTATAGGCATATAGCATAGTTCAAGTAGAGATCAGGCGCTTCGCTCGGGATTCTAGATCTGTCTTCTATAAATTGGTAATATTTTCTTGTATTTCATTGTGACTTTGCTCTACTTCAATATATTGCTATTTATTCAGTTCTTAGTTTATTCTAGTTGCATATTCGATATAGATGTGGTTTATGATGATTATTGTTATATGATCGTAAAGGGCCTGATTTAGTACTCGAGTGAGTCAGGTGGTGCACAGTATGTAGACATGGTGTCTAGATATTTTGTGTACCTATAGAGGCACCTTGATGTGTCGGGTCGTGTGGTAGTCCGCGTAGGTGACAGTTGTGTTGGTTCCAATATAGTCCACCCCCCCGTACGTAGGACTAGCAAGCACGGTCATGAAGGAGGTGACAGTTGTGTCTTAAAACCCTCATTAGTTGATGCTCCTTATGATGTTTTTTGAGTTTATCACACTATAGATGAAAATGTGTAGCATGGCATAGGGTGTAGACTTCATAGTAGTAATTACATAGGTTTCTTTTATTTTATTTGAATATCATGATTGTCTTGCTACATTAGTGAGTCTTTATTTTTCTATCTTTGGAATACCATTTACTTCATTACTCAGTTATCATTTATCATTTATCATATTTTATCAATTAGTTATCGCTAAAGCATTAGTACTATTGGCTATGATAGATTTATATAATTAGAATTTCTTTAGTTCATACAAGATCACCTAAGCCTAATGAATAGAATGCTGCTTTATTCTTTTGGCATAAAATAAATCAACGATACTTGGAATACTTCCTTGGTGAAATGCTGCAACGGGAGGATTATCTGTGCGCTTGTGGCTATATTCTATTTAGAGTTATTGCGTGTAGATTATTTTTATCCTTGGTTTTGGCATCATGTTAGGGATGACAACTTAATATGAAGTGATGCTAAAAATACCAACAAGCATTTCTAGCGCCGTTCCCGGGGAAGGCAATTTTATTTATTAGGACAATTTTAAAAGGATTTATTGATTAGCTATAATTTATTTACTTTTTAGAATTTCATACAAGTAAATCTTTCATCGAACCATCCATAGTAAATCAACATTTAAATATCTTTAGGACATAGTCTTTTGCTTTAGTAGACTTACCCATGTTTTATGTATAAATTCTTTATAGGGTAAGTGCAGGATTGGTTGTAGTATTTTAACTCTTATCAGGAACAACCATAGGAAGAAGGGTCTTACATCATTTTGAGAAGGTAAAATGAGTAAGTTTAAATCTTAACAGTTTACCCTAACCCAGAGATGAGATCTTGTTTGAACGCATGTATATCTTTAAGGCATGAAACCACTGCATCAACTTTGCTCAGGGACGAGCAAAGGTTAAGCTTGGGGGAGCTTGTTGACGGTCCTTAATGCTCACATTTAACCATCAACTAATCATGGAAAAAGATCCAAATGCAACCAACACCCAGACTTAGGGTTTTATCTAACAGAATTCCACGAGTTTTGGTGTTTGTTTATTTCTACAGGGGGTTATCAGGAAATACGGAGGAAAGGCCCACACGTCGGGTTTACATAGAGATATTAACGTGTCGCGCAATTTTCTACCATCTAGAAGACTCCAGAAGCCACGGGAACGAATGGGAAGGCGATCGGGCTCGGAGGCAGGGCGCCCGCCCTGCTATAGTGCCCAAACAGAGTCCTTTTCGGAGATCATGTTCCACCGACCTAAAGGATCAAGGAAAACCATGCGATTAATGTCGGTTTCATCCGACGGCCCAGATTCATCTGAAAAGACTATATAAGCAAGCCCCCCTGGACCCTGGAGAGCATACCTCTTCTATAGAATCAAAGCTAGGGTTTCAATTCTTCATCCAAGTAGAGAGGATCCCTCTAGTTCTTCTAGTTCTACCTCTAGTTCATCTAGTCTAGTTTTAGTTCATCTAGTTCTGGTTCTAGTTCCTCTATTTCTAGTTCTAGTTAGTTTTAGTTGTAATCTAGAAAATAGGGAGAGAGAAGGGGAGAGGAGGAGCCGGATCTGTCGGATCTTCCTCAACATTGTACTTTTGCAGCAACTGGTTCGTTCTTCATCGTTCTCCAGGTTCTTCAATTCATAATTCCTGAGTTCTTTAATTACTTTTATTTACATTCAAGTTATTTATTGGATTCCCACTTGCATCAAGTGCTCTAATCTTTGCAACATTAGAGTAGTAATTAATAGATTAGACGTGGTGTTTAGTCTTGCAATTACCTGGAATTGCACCCAATCATGCGGATTGTTGTGGTAGCCCTAGGGTAGTGACAGTCCCAACGGTCGACGTATTCCACCTCGTTCGGATCGGTGTTTGTAGGACCGTAGTCAGAGCTTCCTAGCCCCCTTCTCATCTCTTTCTGTGGTTAGTGTTCTGATGTCCCGAAATAAATAATCTTTGAAGTAATTCTTGATTCTTAGATCAACTAGAGAACTCTCAGGAAACTTCCTCTCTTCCCACCAAAAATAATTATATAGTTATCCTTGGGCGATCTTAAATCTTAAATAGTACACTCACGTTCCCTGTGGAAAATCAATATTCTGGAATACTCCCGGATGAAGGCTACATCGGTATCCGTGCGCTTGCGGATTTTTCTGTTTGCGTTTAAAATACCCAACAATGACTGAGAAGAATCTATGTGAGTTCTTTTCTCCAAGCACTGAGAACATTCACGTAGGTCCAACTTTTGACCTTGGAGAATATGATTATGAGATCAAGCCAAGCCTCATCAAGATCGTGCAATTTTCATATTTAGTGGAAAGAAGGATGAAGATGCCATTGCACATTTGCAGAATTTTCTGGAGATTGGCAATACCATTGACATTCTAGGCATTCCTCAAGATGTCATGCTACTTTGTTTGTTTCCTTACTCATTAGAAGGAAGAGCAAAGCAGTGGTTTTATCAGAGTAAAGATCAATTCAAGACATGGAGAGAATGTTCGAAGGCTTTCCTAGAGAATTTTTTCCTAATAGGCCGAACAAATATCTTACGAGGGAAGATTTTAGAATTTCAACAGTAGAAAGGTGAACCTATTCAAGAAGCATGGGAACGCTTTTCAATAGCAGAAAGGTGAACCTATTCCAGAAGCATGGGAATGCTTTCAAGGATACATATTAAACTGTTCGCATCATGGAATGGAAAAGTGTTGCTCATGTAGACATTTTACTATGGACTAACTCAAACGTCATGTGAGCAACTGGATGCCACTGCTGAAGGATCATTTATGTCACTCACCCTTAGAAGAGCTGAAGCTATTATGGTAAAGATGGAAGAAAATCAAAATTGGACATTCAACACTCAGACATGCCATGAAAGTGAAGAAGTTCTAGAGGAGTTGTGTGCACTATCAACCAAGATGAATGTATTATTGAGCTGGCTAGAACAGAGGGATAATTATAAAAGAAATCGTCAAGCCATTCAAGATGCATTCAATTCTCAAGATCAACATGAAGAAGACATTAGTGCAATCACCAAGAAGCAAGGAGTCAACCTCAGGCAACAAGCCAAGGTAAGCATCAAAGTGATTTCAATTCAAATCAGAGACAACCTCCCTTGAGAGAATTAATATTAGAACAAGTTAATGAGAGTATTTATAAGAAGCTTGCTTTTAATGATGAAATGTTAGAGGGAATTAATTCGAAATTAGACAATTTCTCTTTAGCAGTTAAGGAACAAATAATGTTCAATAAAAAGATAGAATCACAGATTACACATCTAGCCTCTATTTTGTCTGCCACTAACCACGAACAGATTAAAGGAATATCTACTAGAGGAGGTAAGGTTACACATGATCCACCTTACCTAGAAGGGGCACGTAGACCTTCACATGCAGTGCAGGTAGACAAAGAAGCTTGAGAGAACAATAAAGAAAAAGAAGTTGAAGTACCTTCACCACCAGTTGATGCACAAGAGCCTGAATTAATGAAAGACTTCCATGATACTACCCTCCTACCCTTCCCACAAAGGAGGAGTACCACCACTGACGAGCGGTTCTGTAAGTTTGTAAATGTCATTCAGAAATTATATGTCAACATTCCGTTGTTAGATGCTATGCAGGTACCTACATACGCAAAGTACCTTCGGGCCATCCTCAACAACAAGGGACCACTTCCGTCAACCGAAGTCATCAAGCTAACAGAGGCATGCAGTGAAGCAATCCTACGTTCTTCTCCCATCAAGAAGAATGACCTAGGATGCCACACCATAGATTGCTCAATGTTATGCCTAAGACGGTCTTCGACAAACTCGACTATTCCACGCTCAGTCCAACAACAATGTGCTTGCAACTAGCTGAACAATCAGTCCGCTAGCCTATAGGGATAGCAGAAAATATTTCGATAAGAATCTGTGACTTTTTCATTCCTGTAGATTTTGTGGTGCTTGACATGTAGGAAGATACCTCTTATCCTCGGGTGACCATTCCTAAACACTGCAAATGCAACCATCAACGTTGGAGCTGGAGAAATAATATTCACCATTGATGGGCAAGAAGAGCGATTCGCATTCAGGCCAAGACCTGAGCAACGCAAGACTCTGAAGGATCAAGAAGATCAAGATGCATCAACATCTCCGACAGTGGAGAGCGATCATAAATAATAACTCAACTTGAGAAGTCCAAGTCGGTGGAGTTAAAAACCCCAAACCTTCACCGGGAGGTAACTCGGTAGTTATCAGTAAATTAATTTCTCGCATTAATTTTTAGCATATTTATTTTCACAAGTTGCATTATTAAAAGAAAATAAAAATAAGCATGTCATAATTAAAGTTTAAAGCCCCATGTGATTACCACTGACAGAGCCTAAAAACCTAGTCGGTGAAATTTACTCTGGTGGCAGAAAATTATAAAAATACTATCATTAGAATTCTAATTTTTCATAGATTCATAAAAGTAATTTAGTTTTATCTTTGTGTAATTATACAATATAAATACGGGAGACATGTGGGACCAACACATATCACATCAAGTCATTTCACATCACATCACCCCCACCAATTATTGACTACACTACAACTTTTCTTTAATCACATGCATGTCTCCTCTTTCGCACCCCACTCCATCCTGGTGTCATGAACAAGAACCAACACATGCACCTACATATTCTACACATGAAAATGTCGACACTCATCAAAGTTGGTGGCCAAAGGCCAATGAGTGGGCCCGGCCGGCCCCTTTCCCACGCCGGCCGGCGCCCCCCTTTGTCCTTTCCCTCTCCTATTTCTTCCATTCTCTCACACACTCATTCCCAAACCATAGCACTCCATTCTTCTCTGGTTGCAAATTTTGAAATTTCAACCTTAATCTACCATCCTTAATTAGAGAAGAAAAGAAGAGAGAAAAGAAGATCAAGTGCATCAAGTGGAAATCCCCTCTTCTCTCTCTTTTGTTTCACTAATTTTCGAGTTCTTGTGTTCTTGTTGTTCTTGCTTTGTTCTTCGTGTTCTTAAAATAGGATGAATCGCAAAGTTGGAGGAGCACTTAGGAGCATCGGGAGGACACTTTCATTCTGCAGCACCCGGAGCCATTTATCATCTCAAGCACCTTCACGTGCTGGTTCCAGAATGGACATCGATCCTCCATCACCTGCTGAGCATCACACCCCGTCATCCTCTTCCCAATGGGATGAGAGGTACGAATTAACAAGCCTTAATCAAATTCTATTACCACTTAGGCCACAAATTGAAATATTAAATGTGATAAAGACCAAAGACTTTACGCATACACCCATATTTGATAGTACTTTGCTCCATGAAACCGGAATGGATTCCGAGTTTGAGCTGATTTTTAGGATGATTGGATGGGAGGATGCTTGGGAAATTACTGAACAGGGTAGCAAATTACTCACTATGGAATTTATTAGCTCCTTGGATTTTGATGATGACAATATTTCTTTTAGAATGTTCAACAAACCATTTACTCTTACATGGAAAACTATCAGTGTAGCACTAGGATTTTTGGATCAGTGTGTAGTAAATATAGCCGATGTTCTTAAGGACTTTAATAAAGATGATTTTTGGAAGAACATCACTGCTAAGCAACCTGAACGTAAACAAAAATATACCACTGAGGAATTCCATCATCCCACACTGAGATTTATGCTTAAGTGGTTAGCTTTTACTTTTTTCCTAGAGAAGAGTTGAACACTATCAGGCAAGATGAGCTGCATTTGTTATATATTATGATTCAAAAGAGAAAAGAATCAACTGTAAAATTAATATTAAGCTACTGGAAAACTATACCTACCATGAGAAAATGCAGCATTTCTTTCACCTCTTGGATCACACGCCTAGCTGCAAGTTTAGAATTACTGTCTAAAGCCACGCTCACATTTATTCTTGATGATCATAGGATTATTGGATATGATTTCTTCTTCCGTGCTCATATGCTAAACGACGAAATAATAAAATAATCATGATCTATAAAAAATACCGCAATGAGTACGAGCTACCTGACTAGGAACTAGGAATTTATTATGTTAACAGTTTTACTTTCCCAGAAAATGTTAACATTGGCAGGTGTCCATCAGCACGCATCAGCAGGCTGCCTAGAATTATTTACACTAGAGCTGATCCAGCACCATCGGGTCCAGCTCATTTTTATTACACTAACTTTGATGACCCAGATGCGTCACATGAGCCACATCAGCCATGGTCCACCCACTCAGGATGGGAGGACCAAGCCACGTATGAGCAAGGATAGCCATCTATGTCCACTGGATGGGGAACATTCTCAATACAGGAGCCAAATGATACCAGACAAAATTTTTATAGGGGCAATGCATCATTTTCTGTGCGCGCAAATGCAGACCACACCACGGGTGGACCATACCCGTTCCATGCACCACTAGCAGATGAATACATACGCTCTCCTGAACAAAACTTCGGGGCTCCTGTTAACGATTATCCTGCTATATCTTTGCATCTTACTAACCTTCATTAGGGATAGCAGGCGATGAACGACATCTTGCATTGACATGAGCAGTGGCAGCATCACATTGATGATAGGTTTCAGCAACATGAGCAGTGGTAGCACCAGGCGGATCAGCATGGCAGCTACATGAGAGATAGCAACACATGTAGACCGGATTAGTGTACCTGATAGAGCAGATGGGGTTCCAGCCACCACCTCCACCGCATTACTAAGCCCGGTAACATTCAGCTTGGGGGAGAGCCCCCACGAGATGAGCACCCTTTTTACCACTGTAAATATTCTATCTTCAGTATTTATTTCAGCATTTACTTTCCAGCATTTAATTTCATCAAATTAGAATAATTAGAATTAGTCTTTAATTCAGTATTTATTTAAAAAATCTGCAATTACTTAGTGCTAGAATTTAAAATTCTCCTTTGAATTATATAAAGTTTATCTACCGTGACAACTTATTCTGAGAACTGATATCTGTGGGTAGCATAAAACTTGTAATTCAGTCTAAGTAATTGGCAGATATGATATAAAAAGGTTTGAGCTAGTATACATTTTATTCTAAGTGATAGCTAAGCTCCAGAAATTTTGCAGGAATTAAATCAGTCAAATTTATTGGTCTTGCTAATAAGATTTGAGTAAAGTATTTTGTTATACATTCATGATTGAATCCACAGGCACAAAAATAATTTTTTCTCTATGCAACAAATTCTCCCTTAGAAGTCTAAAAGAGAAAGTGGGCTATAAAATTAAAAGATGTCATACCAGAGAAGTATGAGCCTAAAAGATGCCATGCCAAAAAGGTATGTGCCAAATTCAAAAGAAAGAGAGTAAAAGAATGGGTGCAAAGACACCCGCCTGAGAGGAAAAAAATGGGTACAAAAGGTATTTGCTGGGGATATAGCCCACATCTCTCTCAAAAGACAGAAAAGAGAGGATATTGCATAAGAGTTTCAAAATATAAATCACTAGCACATCCAATCATGATGTATAGCTTAGTAGCCTACAGCAGTCTTATTAGTAGACTCCCATAGTTTTCAAAATTAATAAAACCTCTAGAGCGGGGTAGGAACAAAGAATAAAATATATGTGGTGATTGCTTGCTTATTCTATCTTTCAACCACCTAAGATTTGATTAAAGTTGAAGAGACCCACGTTGAAAGGAATAAGAATAAGTTTGTAAGATAGATTGATGAAGTATAATCCAAAGAAGAATTTTTTCAATGCTCAAGTATTTAGAATTAAACACAAAGAATCTAGGAAATATTATTTCAAGTCAACTTTGCTAAGGGACTAGCAAAGACTAAGCTTGGGGGAATTACTGACGGTCAATAACGTCAAATTTTATTGGAACTTGAGACTCAAAGGAAAAATATGAAAACACATTAGTCTAGGGTTTAAATTGACAATTTCCACAAGTTTTGCATATTCTGTGATTTTCAGGGATTATTTCAGAAAGTGCTGAAAAGAGGGATTAAGGTGCTAATTGGCCATGAAACTTATCCGTGACGGAAGGGCGACATCAGAGGATTCAGGAAGACTTCAGAAGACACCAGGCGCAACAAGGGAGCGAACGACTGCCAGGTGGGGCCGGCCAGCCCCACCCTAGCGCCGACCGGGCCCCTGCAGTTAGGGTTCGCCCTCCTTCCGGGAGCTTCTTCCACCGCCTCTGAGGAGCCATCTCAGCCGCTTGTTAGGTCGGTTTGATCCAATGGCGCGTGTGCACTCCACCAGGCTATAAATAGAGGGGCAGACCCCCTCCCAAGAGACACCCCAAATTCAATTCATTCCTCCTGCTTCATTTGTCAAGAGTATTCAGAAGTTAGGGTTTCTAGAGATTAGAAGTAGAGCTCTAGTTCTTCAAGTTCCTAGTATAGACATCTAGCGAGGTTCAAGCAAAGGTCGGGCGCTCCGCTCGAGATTTTAGATCTGTCTTCTAGAAATTGGTAATAGTATCTTGTATTTCATTATGACTTTGCTCTACTTCAATATATTGCTATTTATTCAGTTCTTAGTTTATTCTAGTTGCATATTCGATATAGATGTGGTTTATGATTATTATTGTTATATGATCGTAAAGCGCCTGATTTAGTACTCGAGTGAGTCAGGTGGTGCACAGTATGTAGACGTGGTGTCTAGATATTTGTGAACCTACGGAGGCACCCTGACGTGCCGGGTCGTGTGGTAGTCCGCGTAGGTGACAGCTGTGTTGGTTCCTCTATAGTCCACCCCCCGTATGTAGGACTAGCAGAGCGTGGTCGCGAAGGAGGTGACGGTTGCGTCTTAAAACCCTCATCAATTGATGCTCCTTATGATATTTTCTAAGTTTATCACATTATAGATGAAAATGTGTAGCATGGCGTAGGCTGTAGACTTTATAGTAGTAATTACATAGGTTTCTTTTATTTTATTTGAATATCTTGATTGTCTTGCTACATTAGTGAGTCTTTATTTTTCTATCTCTAGAATACCATTTACTTCATTACTCAGTTATCATTTATCATATTTTATCGATTAGTTATCGCTAAAGCATTAGTACTATTGGCTACGATAGATTTACATAATTATAATTTCTTTAGTTCATACAAGATCACTTAAGCCTAATGAATAGAATGTTGCTTTATCCTTTTACCATAAAATAAATCAACGATACTGAGAATACTTCCTGGGTGAAATGCTGCAACGGGAGAATTATCTATGCGCTTGCGGATATATTCTATTTAGACTTATTGCGTGTAGATTATTTTTATCCTTGCTTTTGGCATCATGTTAGGGATGACAACTTAATATGAAATGATGCTAAAAATACCAACAACTATTGGAAGAGAAAAATGAAAATTTACTTGGATCAATCAATGATAGAGTGTGAGAATTCACGGAGAATGATTTTGTGATCCTTAACACCGCCAACCCCACCGACAATGAGAGAGCTAACAAATAATGCAATACTATGGCTCTCAACACAATCTACAATGGCATTGATTCGAAGGTGTTTGAATAAGTCAAAGATCTTGAGAAGGCAAGTGAAGTGTGGACAAGGCTAGAAGAGACATATGAGGGCACTACAATGGTAAAAAGTGCCAAGTTGTATATGCTCAAGGACAAGTTATCTAACTTCAAGATGAAATATGATGAGTCCATACCAGGGATGTTCTATAGGCTCCAAGTCATTATCAATGATCTCAAGGGCCTTGTTGAGAAAGTAAAAGATGAGGACTTCATTCATAAGTTCTTGATGTGCTTGCCCAAAAGGTTCAAGACATTGAGAACAATCATCTTTAGAGGTGGATTGAAGAATGTATCTCCCAATGAGGTACTTGGAGAAATCATGACCGAGGATCAATACAATAACAATGATGATGATGATGAGGTCATGAAGAAGGATGGTGATGATAAAAAGAAGAAGAAGAGTGTAGCATTTAAAGCTAGCTCTTCATCTCAGAGCAAGAACAAGGGAAAAGCCAAGAATGAAGAATCAAGTGATGAGGAGTGCTTCAATGATGATAGTGATGATGAAGCACTAGCACTCTTCATCCACAAGTTTGGCAAGATGATGAAGAAGAAGGGCTATCACACAAGAAAGAGAAGAGATCACTTCAAGAACAAGGAGCATGTGAGGCTATGCTACAAGTGCAAGAGTCCCGATCATATTGTGGCGGATTGTCCTTACAATAGTGACAATGATGAGCATGACAAGAAGAACAAGAAGGAGAAGAAAGAAAAGAAGGAGAAGAAGATGATCTTCAAGAAGAAGAAGAAGGGTGGATCCTATGTTGTGACATGGGATAGTGATGCTTCTTCGGATGATAATTCTAGTGGTGATGACAAAGCATCCAAGAAGAAGAAAGCTCTTGCAAGCCTTGCTATCAACAAGCCATCACTCTTCAACACTCCTTCATGCTTCATGGCCAAGGGCCACAAGGTACAATATGATAAGAGTGAAAGTGAAAGTGAACATGAACATGATAGTGATCATGATGATGAAAATGAATTCACTAATGAACAACTCATGGACATGTTAGAGCAAGCTGATTCACTTATTTAATCTAAAAACAAGAAGTGCAAAGAATTGGCCAAGAAGTTAAAAGCTCTTGAGCAATCCTTTGATGAGCTCAATGCTACTCATGAGAGACTAGTGGATGCCAATGAGAAGCTTGACAAAGCTCACACCAAGCTTGAAAATGCTCACTCCTTGTTATTAGAAGAGAACAAGGAAAAGGTTGTTGTATCATATGATGTGGGCACAACATGTGACTTAATTAAGGAATCACCCAACCCACCTATTGTTGTTGTCACAAACTCTTCTTGTAGGTCTTCATCCACCACAACCAACTCTACCTCTACTTCTAGTGTCGGTGTCACTTGTGATGCTTCACTAAAGGTTGAGAATGAAACTCTAAAGATAGAGGTGGATGAGCTCACTGAGGCCCTAGGCAAAGCCTATGGTGGTGAGGCCTGCTTGCTAAAGTGCTTGGGTAGCCAAAAATTTTCTCTCAACAAAGAGGGATTAGGCTATACCCCCAAGAAAGGCTAGCCAACTTTGCAACTCACAAACCTGGTTTTGTGAAGAGCAATGGTCGGTTTTGCAACAAATGCAAGCAAGTTGGGCACCTAGAGCTTAATTGCAACAAAATAGACAAGAACAAGAAAATTGCTAATGTACCCTACATTACTTTTGATTCTTATTATATGCTTACCAAGGGTGAGAAGGGTGTGCATACTAAGTTTGTTGGTACACCAATTATGGGTCCAAAGAAGAAGGCCATTTGGGTAGCAAAAAGCTTATTCACTAACCTCCAAGGACCCAAACAAGTATGGGTACCTAAGAAACATTGATTTGTTTTGTAGGTAAACTATAAAGTCAGAGGAAGGGTGCTTGATAGTGGGTGCACACAACACATGACCAGTGATGCAAGGATGTTCAATTCAATCAATCCAAATGATGACAATGGTGTTGATAGTATCACATTTGGTGACAATGGCAAAGGCAAGGTCAAAGGGCTCGGTAAAATTACTATATCCAATGACTTGAGCATTTTCAATGTGCTACTAGTAGAAAGCTTGAACTTCAACTTGCTATCCATAGCTCAACTTTGTGATCTTGGTTTTAAATGCATATTTGGAGTTGATGATGTAGAGATCATAAGTGTAGATGGCTCTAACTTGATATTCAAAGGCTTTAGATATGAGAATCTATACTTGGTTGATTTCAATGCTAGTGAAGCTCAATTGTCAACATTATTGCTCACTAAATCTAGCATGGGTTGGTTATGGCATAAAAGGCTTGGTCATGTTGGAATGAAATAATTAAACAAGTTAGTCAAGCACGATCTTGTTAGAGGCTTGAAAGATGTCACATTTGAGAAAGACAAGCTTTGTAGTGCATGCCAAGCCAGAAAACAAGTTGGCAACACTTATCCAAAGAAAAGTATCATAAGTACGTGCAAGGCATTTGAGTTGTTGCACATGGACTTATTTGAACCAACCACATACACAAGCATTGGTGGAATAAATATGGATTTGTGATAGTGGATGATTTCACGAGATACACATGGGTATTCTTTCTTAGTGATAAGATGATGCTTTTGCAACCTTGAAAACATTTGTCAAGAGAATACACAATGACTTTGAAACAACCATCAAGAAAGTGAGAAGTGACAATGGAAGTGAATTCAAGAACACAAGAGTTGATGAGCTTTGTGATGAATTTGGTATTAGGCATCAATTCTTGGCCAAGTATACTCCACAATCAAATGGTCTTGTTGAGAGGAAGAATAGAACCTTAATTGACATGGCAAGATCAATGTTGAGTGAATACAATGTGAGTCATTCTTTTTGGGCTGAAGCAATCAACATGGCTTGCTACTATAGCAACTGACTCTATTGTCACCCAATGATGGAGAAGACTCCATATGAGCTCTTGAATGGTAGAAAGCCCAATATTGCATAATTTCAGGTTTTTGGTTGCAAATGCTACATATTGAAGAAAGGCACTAGATTGAGCAATTTTGAAAAGAAATGTCATGAAGGCTTCTTGCTTGGTTACTCCGCTTCTAGCAAATCTTATAGAGTTTGGAATTTGGCTAGTGGTACTCTTGAAGAGGTGCATGATGTTGAGTTTAATGAAACCAATGACTCCCAAGAAGAAGATAAGAATCTACATGATGTAAGAGGCATTCAATTGGTCGATGCAATGAAGAATATGGACATTGGTGATTTATGGCCTAGAGAGGTGAATAATGTTGAAGATGACAAAGATCAAGTGCTTCCTTCCTCTAATATGCAAGCTAGTGGTTCTCATGATCAAAATCAAGCTAGTACAAGTGGTACACAAGTGCAAGATCAACAAGCTAGTACATCAACTCATGATCAACCAAAAGCAAGAAATATTGCAAGGGATCATCCATTGGATCATATCATTGGTGATATTCAAAGAGGAGTGCAAACTAGATCAAGACTAGCATCATTTTGTCAGTATTTCTCCTTTGTGTCTCACATTGAGCCAAATAAGATAGATGAAGCTTTGAAAGATGTTGATTGGGTTAATGTTATGCATGAAGAGCTTAACAACTTCAAGAGAAATCAAGTATGGGAATTAGTTGAGAGGCCTAGTGATCATAATGTTATTGGTACTAGATTGGTCTTTTGCAACAAGCCAGATCAATATGGGATAGTTGTAAGGAACAAAGCAAGATTCGTAGCACAAGGCTATACTCAAGTTGAAGGTCTTGACTTTGGTGAAACATATGCCCCCGGTTGCAAGATTGGAGGCAATTAGAATCTTGTTGGCCTATGCTTGTGCACATAACATCAAGTTATATCAAATGGATGTGAAAAGTGCATTTCTGAATGGCTATATCAATGAAGAAGTTTATGTTGAGCAACCTCCAGGTTTTGAAGATGACAAGAAATCCCACCATGTTTACAAGCTAAGAAAGGCATTGTATGGTTTGAAGCAAGCACCTAGGGCATGGTATGAGAGATTGAGAGATTTCTTACTCTCTAAAGGTTTCAAGATGGGCAAGGTTGACACCACTCTCTTCACCAAGAAGATTGGGAAGGACTTGTTTGTGTTGCAGATATATGTTGATGATATCATATTTCGATCAACCAACCAAGAATTTTGTGAGGAGTTTGGAAATATGATGGCTAATGAGTTTGGGATGTCAATGATTGGAGAACTAAGCTACTTCCCTGGTCTTCAAATCAAGCAATTGAAAAGTGGCACATTTGTGAGTCAAGGCAAGTACACGAAAGACATGCTCAAGAAGTTTGGTATGGATGATGCAAAATCAATTAGCACACCAATGGGAACAAATGGAAGCTTAGATAGTGACACAAGTGGAAATATGGTGGATCAAAAGTTGTATCAGTCTATGATTGGAAGCTTACTCTATGTGACCGCATCAAGACCGGATGTCATGTTTAGTGTATGCATGTGTGCAAGATTCCAAGCCTCACCAAGAGAAAGTTATTTGAAGGCAACAAAGAGAATATTGAGGTACTTGAAGCATACACAAAATGTTGGCCTATGGTATCCCAAAGGTGCAAAGTTTGAACTTATTGGGTATTTTGATTCGGACTATGCGGGATGCAAAGTTGAGAGAAGAAGAACAGCGGGCACATGTCAACTATTGGGAAGATCACTTGTCTCATGGCCATCCAAGAAACAAAATAGTGTTGCACTATCAACCACCGAAGAGGAATACATTGCGACTGGTAGTTGTTGTGCAAAAATCTTATGGATGAAGGCAACATTGAAGGATTTCGAAACCAATTTCAAAGAAGGGCCATTGCTATGTGATAATGAAAGTTCCATGAAGCTCACCAACAACCTGGTTCAACACTCAAGAACAAAGCACATAGATGTCTGCCATCACTTCATAAGAGATCACCAACAAAAAGGGGACATTTGCATTGAGAATATAGGCACCGATGATCAACTTGCTGATATATTCACCAAGCCACTTGATGATAAGATGTTTTGTAAGCTAAGGAATGAATGGAACATACTTGACTTCTCAAATATGTGTTGATGCACTCCCATTATATGACATGCCTCTCCTTAAGCAAAGCAAGGTAGAATTGTTTGACATGTCATTCATCCTATGCTAAGGACTTGCTTAGTGCATCTAGTCATTCCTTACATGTCTTAGGCTCATTCATGAAAATCAAATGAATTTTATGCTTTTATGGTACCACTATTGCTTCTATGCTTGACTTGATCTAGTGGTAGTATATGACATATTTTTGGGCTTGCAATCCTAGTGTTTGATCTAGAATATGAGCTATAAGTGTTTAACTCAACATCGTACAAGATAACCCTTATTTGGAGGTGTGGAAAAGCTTGTCCTTGGATCAATCTGAGTTAAATATCTTAGGCAAGTAATCTAGATTGGACCAATTTGGGAAAATGATCTCACTTCACATGGTTTCACACTAACCTATCTAGAATTTGAGCTCACCTTTTGTGGTCTTTGATGACAAAGGGGGAGAGAATTTCCCAAAAAATTGCTAAAGGGGGAGTAACATGTAAAAGAAGGGGATCAATTAAAATTTTGATGCACACAAGTAGGGGGAGCAAGCTCATAAACTTGTATGTTGCATTTGAATGTGCATTACATATGTTTGCTTGCAGTTGCATTAGCTTTAGAAGCTTTCTCTCATATATGTTTGCTTGTCTGATGTATGCTAGTTGTAGGTTTGATTGATGAAATATAGAACGAGTATGCATAGGCAGTGTAACTAGACTTTCAGTTGTTTCACAAGTGGTAATAGAACCTTGTTTATAATGTTGATCTCATGGGGTGTTCTAGTTTTGTGAATGTCTGATCACTAAAGGTGCTAAGGATGGTGTATTTTGCAACTCTAATTGGTATCACAATTCAAAGGTCCATTCTTTACACCTTAGCATCATTTGGTAGAAATTGACTCCTATATTTCCTATTCAAGCATATGTGCAAGCTTTTAAATCTAAACTCGTAGTACATATGTAGGGGGAGGAATTGCTACCATTTTGGGTTTATGAAACTTGTCCATAATATTTGCACATTGTTGACGGTCGATAACGTCAACTTTTATTAGAGCTTTAAACCCAAAGGAAAACATGAAAACACACTAACGTGCATATTCTATATTTTCTAGGGTCTATTTCTAGAAAAGCTGAAAAGAGGGATTCAAGTTCAAAATAAACACGAAACTTATCCGCCACGGAAAGATCACGATTAGGACGAGGGAAAACTCTAGAAGACACCAGAAGAGCTGGGTCGCCAGAGGCCGCTAGGTGGGGCCTACTGGCCCCACCCTAGAGCACCGGCCGGCACCCCCCTCCAGGGTTTCGGCGCCCTCTTTTGGAAGCTTCCTCCACCACCTCTCCTGATGCATCTCGACCCTTGGTTAAGTCGGTTTGATCCTACGACGCACGCGCATCCCACCGGACTATAAATACATGGGTAGACCCCCTAGAGGAGATAACTTCATTCATCAAGGCCTCAAGCCATCAAGTATCAAGAGCCTTCAAGTTCATCAAGAGCCTTCTAGTTCATAGTTCTAGTTAGTTAGATTAGAAGTAGAGGAGATCTAGTTCTTCATCAGGATCTGAAGCCCCTGGCGTCGGTTTGGAGCGCAAGAGTTCGGTAATAGATCTAGTTCTTACTTTACAATATTCAATTGTATATTAAGGAGACTTTCTTCTTAATAGATTCATATGTTGTTAATTGCAATAGTCAGTGTTTACTTTGATTATATGTCTACGATAGTTAGTTTGATCTTATTGAATTCATGTAATTGCTCGTATAGCGTTTACCTAATAGATCTTTGGATAGATGGTAGACAATATATAGACGTGGTGTCTAGATATCTTGTTTACCTGCGAGTGCACCCTGACGTGCCATGACGTGTGGTAGACCGCGTTGGTGACATCTGCATTGGATCCTCTGTAGTCCAGCCTCCGTATGTAGGACTAGCATGGGCGCAGTCACAAAGGAGGTGACCCTTGTGTCTTAATATCCTCATTAGTTAATGCCTCTTTACATGTGATTAGGATATAGGGTTAGATTAACAATGATTTCTAGATGTAATTGCACTAATTAGAGTTATTCATTGATGTAGTTATAGAATTACCTTAGATCCAACTCCCTAATTAATCCAATGGCAAACTATGATTATGATGACTAGTAGATGATCTGATGATTATCCTTAATTATGATATTGATGATTATGCTATCAATCATATTTATCCATATTTATCCATATTTACCTTGTGACCTCTGGCTGTTATGAGTAGATTATATGACATTGGTAATATCATTTATTCATCCTATATAGTTTCTTATCAATATAATAGATTATAGTTTAACACATAGCCTTCCAAGTGGCATAAATATAAATCGACAACCTGGATACTTCCCTAGGTAAAATGCTACAACGGTATAATTATCTGTCCACTTGCAGAACCCATTTAGTTTATAATTATATTCATATCTTTTATTCTCTACCTAGTTGTAGTAGAACATGTGAATCTATAGTTATTCCTTAGCAATATAATTAGGAATGACAACCTACTTTATGCTTAGAAATGTTAGAGTGGCTAGTTGCTAATTGACAAGTTAATTATTTACCATGCATTTCTGGTGTTGTTGCTAGAGGTAGGGTTTATCTCTATTTTTAGTGATGACATTAGTAAATATCAACAAGCATTTTTGGCGCCGTTGCCAGGGAAGGCAGAATAAAACTTAGGATATATTGATAACATATATATGTATAGATAAAGTGATATTACCAATCAATTTCTAAACTCAATAAAGTACACCCTTCGTCGTTATCATTTTTATCGTATGCAGGGTGATGAATGAATAGTTTTTCTCTTCCAAGAAACTTTATTGAAGATCCAGAGGAACTCCTTAGAAAGAAGTTTGTAGAAGCAAGGGACAAATTGGAGTCACCATCAAGAACACCCTCAGCTACTCAAGCTAGTTCTTGAGAGGAGCCAGCTCCAACATTGGAAGAGGAATTTGACGAACAAGTAGAAGAACAAACAAAAGAGCATTTAGGTGAAAACCTAGCTCCTGTGTTTGAAAACATGGCTAAGAAGACACTGTGAGAGGTCTCTGCCCCAACAATAGCAAACATTCAAACTAGACCAGTAGTCAGCACTGGGGAGAATGGATTCGAGCTCAAGCCTGCTCTCATTACCATGGTTCAAGCCGGCCAATTCTATGGAAAAGGTCATGAAGATGCAAGTGCACACTTACAACACTTTCTAGAGATCTACAACACCTTCACGATCAGTGGAGTATCAAAAGGTGCTATCTTACCCCGTCTTTTCCTGTTCTCATTATTGGGGAAAGCCAAGTAGTGGTTCTACATCAACAAAGACAAACACAATACATGGGACCTATGCTCGACTGCTTTCCTAGCAAAATTCTTTCCTACAGCCAAGACCAATGCTCTGCGTGGGAAGATTGCAAGTCACTATACCAGAAAAGCTCATTAGTGACGCGTCTAGAGGGTCATTAGTGACGTGAAAAAGACGCGTCACTTTTATTGCGTCTGTGATGTGAAGATATTAGTGACGCGTTTTTACACGTCACTAATGTGGAGATAGCAGCAACGCGTATTGAAAAGACGTGTCACTGTTGTGAGGTAGCAGTGACACGTATCCAGAAGAAGCGTCACTGATGTAAGGTAGCAGTGACACATATCGAGAAGACGTGTCACTGATGTGAGATAGCAGCGACACATATCGAGCAGACGCGTCACTAATGTCCCATCAGTAGTGACGCATATAGCCAAAACGCGTCTCTGATAACAATTTGCAAAAACAAAAAAAAAGATATCTAGATCCACAGTGTACATTTCTGAATCCCATGTTTCACAATATGGTACATTTCATAGCAGTACACAAAATACTTCACACTTTACTGTATAAGTTCTCATGATCATGATACATGACATTGTTAAATTGTAAGTGATTACATGAGTAACAGTTGCTTTATAGAATAAATGGCCTCGCATATACCTCCTATCTACCTCCTTTCCTGTCAGCTCAATGTAGGCCAACTGCTCCCAGGCTACAACAAAACAACATATATTTAAGACATAAATGTAAGAAATATCATTCCACTCAATCTCTACAAATCAGCAGGTGGTTGTTAAGTCTAGAGATGCATAGCATAAATAGTGGATGATCTCCGGTGCAAATATACTTCCTAGTATATAAACCTACTGTCAATGAATTTGAAAACAGCACCGAAAGCAGTATTATCGCTAGGACAACCCAACTATTGATTGTAATTTAGAAGTTTTGGTCCTCAGTAAGAGGAGCAATATTTAGCATATAAGGAAGAAGGAACAAATCACTAGCTGATTAAAGGGTTGTGCAGAACACTATAATATGATAGTTACTATTTTCTGACTTAACTAGAGTACACCCTGATTCATATCCTCACTGCACATGAAGCACCACTTATACTCACAAACTATTAGTAAGGATCTATGTTGGCCCTCCAAAACTGGCCTACAGATCCCCCCACCCCACCCCCCAGCACAAATACGTTTCTGATGAGATAGAAAAGCTACCTGATCCTTTTAAAAAAGAGCATCCTAGTCATTTTTCCATTAAAAAAGCTTCTTTGTATCTGCATAATACAGTGCAATACGGTAGCTCAGATCACCAAGCCATATCTCACCTTAGTGAAACCAATAGTGCATAAATTAGTAGGAAAAATATGTTGAAAAGGAACATATAACAAAGCAGGGTACATGGAAATAGCAAGCAGACTTACCCACGCTTGGGCAGGTGTCCTGGGATAGCAACAACACCAGACTAGATCAGCCATGACAACACTAGATCAGGGCGTAGCTTAGAAAGTATGCAGGCTACATGCTTTCATCCGCAGCGAAGTATAGCAGTCTCCCTATTGGCATGGCGATGGCATTAGAAAGTATGCAGGGTGATGGCATTGGAGAAGAATAGCAATCTCCCTATTGGCATATTTCTAGCAAACTATATACATACAGAGAAGAATAAAGTAACATAGAGACTTAGAAAAACATTTGCTAATGCAGCTGCTGCTATAAAAAGTTGAGCATAACACAATATCTTTCCTGGAATAAATTAAAAGCATAAGTAAAGAAGTCAACTCACATGTTTCAAAATAGAGATATACTAGGCTAAGAAGAACTGCATTTGCAACTGAAAAGCCTTGTCGATTTCCATCAACAATACCTACATAAGTGACATGAATGGAAATTAATATTCATAACCTGGAGAGGAGAGACTGTCAATAATTGGAAGATATTTAATTCTGCACCCATTTTGAGGCTTCATGAGGGAAGAACTGAATTTGCATGATAAATTGAAGAAGAAAGTGTGTAAACAGCAAAATAGATCACTGCCATCATATACAGTGAAATAAGATGTTAGCAAACTTATTGAGGGTGCACTTCAATTTTAGGTACTACTGTATATGCTGATCCTTAATTGGGATCATATACTGCAATTTTAGGTACTAGTGTATAGCTGCAATTTTAGAATTGTAGAGCACTGCAATATATACAGGAAACCCACTTAGCATTGAACAAAACAGACACTTGATCCTAAAAGCTAGAAAAATGCAGAGGAAAGTTGCAGGAGGGAGTTGTGGCCACGAGATGTGAAGGTGTCAAGTTCTCAGTTGAGTTCAGTCACACTCACATGTCAGGTCATCACAGCAAGATCATAAACAATTTATAAATCTCTAAATTTGTGCTCTATCCAAGTATCTAACAGGACAGTTAGCCATTTCGTTCCAGATTCAAATATCTAAATATGTGAAATATAATCTGAAGTACTAAACAAGTCCCAAATAAAATCACATGAAGATGAACTGTTCAAAAGCAACGCCCTCCCCCTACACCATCGCAAATAAAATCACATGATGATGCGGTATTCAAAAGCAACGCCCTCCCCCTACACCATACACACACGATCCCTAATCCATGGCGGATTGAACATCATACCATCAAAATTGAGTTCCCCAATACCAAGATCCCATCAAGCCAAACCAGTTTCTTAGTGCCCCAATCCAAATCCCCCATCAGCCAAACCAGTTTCTTAGTGCCCCAATCCAAATCCCCATCCCATTACTTCATGCCGAAATCAAGATCCCACCACCATCGTTGACCTCCACCGCCACTTGCCCGGCGGGTAGGGCAGATCCATCGCAACGGAAGGGGCGGTGGCTAAATCAGGAGTGTTTAAGCCAGCGTACGGGATGGGAGGGGCAGCGGCAGATCTACCGCGGCTAGTGGCTGGCAGACCTAGTCCAGCGCACAGGAGGGGGCACGGCCACCAGCAAGCTGCGGAGAGGAAGGGCACCGAATCGGTGGCGGCGACCAGTGAGGACCTTAAGGAGGCACGGATCTTGAGGTTGCTGACCTGGCTGCGGTGGCAGGCGTGCGTAGCTGCGGCGGCGGTGCAGCGTCTGGGTGTGTGCGAAAGGAGCCGAGCAGGGGAGTCCACGGGTGCGTGCGTGCTGTTGGGCGAGTGCGTGTGAAAGTGTTTGGGCCTTGGGGGCAACGATTGGGTTAGGACTTCTTTCTTTTTTATTAATTAAAGTATTTTCTTGTCAAGAGAACGTGTGAACGCCCAAATGCAAAGCTAGAATGCCAAAATGGAGAGCGTGAATGCCAAATCCTAGCGGCCATTCAATTTTTTCTGTGCATGTGTTGTTTTTTCTGTGCGTTTTCAAATAACCCACAAAATAATAAGATTTTTCTGTGCGTGCATATAATTTTTTTTTTGTGTGTTTTTAAAGAACCGACAGAATAAATTGAATTTTTGTGTAAGTGTTGAATTTTTCCGTGTGTATAATGTCACGCACAGAAAAATCATACAATTATTCTATGCGTTTTTGCATTTTTCTATCAAAATATTTTGGTAACAATAGAATAATCATAATTTTTTATGGGTACCGAAAAAACACATAGAAAAATTCTACACACAGAGCAATTCGAGTTTGCAGTAGGGCAATTCTACACACTGTGTTGTTGCAGGCCGGAGGACATGACCTCTAGGCCTTGCTGCCTCTCATGCGGCGGGCTCTAGCCCCTAACCCCGGTGGCGTCCTCCTCATCTGTGGCTCCTAGTTGCGGCGATGACACGAAGGGGTAGATCAAAGAGGTACGACATCGGGCGTGTGTGGCGTGCTGCTACAGCGCGTGCGTGTTGCTTTCTCTGGTGGTGGCTCGACTGGAGGACAACCGCAACAATAGGATTTCAATGACTCCCCGGCAGGAACACGACGATTCATCTGGTTAAACACAGGGAGATTTCCGTCCAGGTGATCAGTGGCGCGGCTCAAAAAGAAGAGTCACTTATGTTAAAAATATGAGTGACGCGTCTAGACAATACGTGTCACTCTTGTTACGAGTGACGCGTTTTGTTGGGAAGAGTCACTAATATCTCTCTATATCGGTGACGTGTCTACGTAAAATGCGTCACTGCTGTTACCAGTGACTCATGTTATTGGGAAGCATCACTAATATGTATATATAAGAGTGACGCGCCTAGCTAAGACGCGTCACTTCTATTATCAGTGACGCGTTTTCTTAGGACGAGTCACTGGTATCTTGTCATTAGTGACGCGTCTTGTTCCTGAGGCATGGGTAACAACTAATCAGTGACGTGTTTTGTTTAACCGCGTCACTAATATACTTATTAGTGACGCGTTTTAGTTTCGAGTCACTAATTGAGGTGTCTCCTTTGTGCTGTTTTGGCATAGTGAGTTTCCAACAACAACATGATGAATCATTCACTGAAGCATGGGAAAGATTTCAAAATTACATTGAAGACTGTCCTCATCATGGGATAGAGGAGTGGCTGTTAATGCAGACTTTCTATCACGGGCTCATCTCTAGTACCCGTGAGTCTATTGATACTGCAGCTGGGGGAGCTTTCCTGTCACTTAAGCTCTCCGATGCTAAAGCACTTGTTGAGAAGATGGCCTCAAATTCAACATGCAATGAAGAACTTACTCAGCCTTGGAAGAAAGGAGGAGGAATCAATTATCGTAAGGAAGCTGACATGGTCACTACCAAACTAGACCTCATCATGAAGAAGCTTGACATAAAGAAGAAGGAAGTCATGCACATCAATGATTCCCATATGACATGTGAAGAATGTGGACACTACGTGAACTTAGCTGTTAGTTGCCCTACACTGCAAGAGGATGTGAACTTCATCAACAACAACACCACTATCATCCTCAACAAAATCAAGGGTGGAACCAACAACCTCGACAAGGTAATTACCAAGGTAACAACTGAGATGTACAGTGGATTGACCACTCTCTACTAGAGAAGATGGGAGACCCTGGAAGACCTATCATTCCTATCTCTATAGGATGCTATATCTTTCCAGAGTCTATCTGTGACTTCGGTGCAAGTGTCAACATCATGCCCAAGGTAATTTATGAGAAAATATTAAATGATCCCCTATTGTACACAAATACACGTTTGCAGCTTGTGGATTAGTCCATTTTTACCATAAGGGAGTACTAGAAGAAGTTGTCGTTAGAGTGGGGCAATCATATGTCTCAGCTGACTTCGTGGTCATGGAGACAAGAGTAGATGAGAAGGCACCTATCATTTTGGAAGACCATTCTTATGCACAACAAAAGCCATCATCTATGCGGAGTATGTCAAGATTGTCCTATCCATCAAGGACAAGAAAGAGATTTACATTCAAGAACTGTGTCCTGAAAGCTCCTACAACCCTAAAGCAATTCCATCAACAAGAAGAGCAAGAACAACAACCAATGCCGAAGAAAAAGAACAATAGAAACAAAAAACATGGAGGAGGACCAAGCATGCACCTGCAGAGACAACTCAATTGATCACCACCCTCAACACGGAGAATGATCATATGCTACCCAAGCCATTTCCAACCAAGAGAGGTGATCCAGGAGTTCGAATCATTGAATGCACAATCAAAGACAGCACTTTCCCTCACACCGTCTGCGACATTGGATCAGCCTACAACATAATGTCAAAACAGGTATATAATGAGTTATTTGATTTACCTTTATACCCAACATGTATTCAGTTGCAGATGGCGGATCAATCACTAAGGTTCCCTGAAGGAGTGGTCAAGAATGTTGCGGTAAGAATTCAAGGACAATATATACTTGCAGATTTTCTAGTTCTTGATAACCAGGGAGACGATGATTCCCCGATCATCTTGGGAAGACCGTTCCTCTACACAGCCAAAGTGAACATCTACATCAGTTCAGGGCATATCCACTTCAACCTACCTACCAGAAAGGTACGTTGTCAATTTAAAACACAAGTTAACCATGAGCAGATCAGGAAGCAACGCAACAGGAGAAGATGCCAAGCCCACCGTCAGGCTGCCCAGTCTCACTGTGGATGGGAAGACTTTTCTGGCAAGATTGTGAAATATGAAGATCACTTCACGGAGCAAGAAGAGAACACGCGAGTACCTCAATGGAGTGAGTGGGCAGAAGAAGCTGAAAGGATGGACCGAATTGCCAAGAAAGAGAAAGAGGAGATCCTAGCACGATTGGAAGCATGGGAGAACGAGAACAAAGATGGAGAGCTGGAGCCAGAGAAGAAAACAGCAAAAGAGGCAGAAGCAAGATGGAAGGAAGATGCACATGACGCATCACCACAAATTGGGGAGTTGACTGAGGTTACCTCAGACAATGAACCCACTAAGTGCTCCCCTCTGTCTCAGTCCTGTTGGTAAACTTTAAATTCCGTACCCTAGCCATATGGTCAGAATGGTAGTTATCTAGTTAAATTAGCATGCATAAGTAATTTCGCTTTAATACACCTAGTAGCATATTTGTTTCTCTTGGCATATTAATACAAAATACAAACAAATATTTACTGCTTTAATTACTACATCATAAATACCAAAGCCCCATATGAATAAACTTATGGCAACCCCTTAGGGATATTTACTATGGTGACATAAAAAATTAAATAGCATTCATATATTATAAAATCAGAAAATACAATAAATAGAACCATGAAATTCTGCAAAATTAGCTCATAAGAATAATCAATTGCTCATTAGCTGACCACTAACCCATTATTAAATTCGAGCCTCGAGTTTTGGTTTTCTTGTTGGAGTATGACTATGCAGGAATGACATCATAGCAAGGAGAGAGTCCATCAGTGGCAACCACCATGTCCGCTACTGGTTAGCTCACTCTAAAAGACATCTACACCAAGTATTGCAACCATCTAGCTTAGTGGAGGAGCATCCCCTAGTTATCAGGTAATTATACCTAAGTGATTTTCAAGTCTACATATTTATAAAAATACCAAAAATATGTGGGCACATGAAGGTCCACAAGTCATAGAGTCTCTTTGTGAGTTATAATTAGTTAAGTGTTAGAGTCTGTTTAGAGTCAGTCTAAGCTAGAGCTAAATAAAAAATATTGATGAACATTAAAATTTTTGTCTTGGAGATGATGAATAGTTGCTCTGTTATAGTTCTTTACAAGTACCTAGGTTTCAATGTTAGATTCTCTCGAGTTTTGGACATGACTGTTTCAATTTAAAGGTTTACTCTGAGCCTCCAACTTGTGGAGGCATAAGTTTGAGCTATGTCTAGGTAGTTGGTTGATATGATCATTAAAAGTCTGAGCTGTTATTTATCTTATTCCTAGCATTGTTAAGTTCTGGAGATTTATTTTGAAAACCCAAAATCATACATGATGAGATCTTGTATGACAAAGTATTAATTTCTACCAAAGCCATATAGAATATCCATTAGAAGTTAGGAAAACTTTTGCACATTTATGTTGCTTGCTTTGCATTGAGTTCAGTCAACCTTTGTCATATACCTTATCAGGGTCTTGTCATGCTTTTAAGACCAAGATCACGTGCACACTCCAATTCACCTATGCATTATTCCCACACTGGGAGTAATCGCAATCATTTCCATTCCATGTTCATCCATCATGTTCTCCTCCTACACTAGGAGAGGACACAAAAATATACAATCATCCTATAGGATAACCCCTGTCTTTAATGCTCTAAGTCATGATTATATCTCTTGATTCATTTATTGTACTTAAAGCATGCATGTGGCTATGCAAATGGAAAGTTATTGAAAAAAAGGAAGAGAAAAGAGGGAGTTAAAGATGGACAACTGTCCCAGCCATTAAAACAATGGGTACTAGATGCTCGCCTCCCTGAATAAAAATAAATAATAAAGATAGCCCATGCCTTTCCTGCAAAGTTTCAATAAAGAGCTATTCCCAAAGAATTAGAAATTAGCCACAAATACCACAAATGCACCTATCCACCATATTCCATACACATTCACACCTTGGTTTGATTGTATGTCTCAATTCTCTATGGATCCATTAGTTGACTTTACAATACATGCATTGCAAGTATGCCTATCCTTATTATTGGCACTCCTATAAACTCTACCATATATATACCTTTAGCTATAGGAGGAATAGCATCACTAATGCCTCAAGAGAGAACCATAAATACCACATATATTGAGAGACTTGAGGGTGTCATACAATTAAGCTCTGAGTTTCATTCTGAAAACTTATAAAAACTCCGGAATAATGGTTCTGCAAAGAATTTGAGACATAGTGCTTGACCTGATTGTTCTGCCTTCTAATTGCTCGACTCATGCAAGAGTTGTAAAGCCCCATGGTTAAAGGTAAACAGGTAAATTTGAGGATTAGAGTAGTTATTAACTAATCCAAAGGAAAATCTTTATTTGAGAGCATGTGTACTTGGAAGGAATGAAAACATTGTAGCAACTCTTGATCCAAATACATATACTGCTTAGGCTTGGTTTGCCAAGGGACTGGCAAAAGGTAAGCTTAGGGGAATTGTTGACGGTCGATAATGTCAACTTTTATTAGAGCTTTAAACCCGAAGGAGAACATGAAAACACACTAGTCTAGGGTTTAAACTGACAATTTCCATGAGTATTGCATATTCTGTATTTTCTATGATCTATTTCTAGAAAAGCTGAAAAGAGGGATTGAAGTGCAAAATAAACACAAAACTTATCCGCCATGGAAAAATCATGATCAGGGCGAGGCAAGACTCTGGAAGACACCCGAAGAGCTGGGGGGCCAGAGGCTGCCAGGTGTTACGCTGGCCGGGGCCCCCCTCTAGGGTTCAGCCCCCTCTTCTGGAAGCTTCCTCCACTGCCTTTCCTAATGCATCTCGGCCTTTGGTAAAGTTGGGTTGATCCTATGGCGCACGCGCATCCCATCGGACTATAAATACATGGATAAACCCCCCTAGAGGAACAACTTCATTCATCAAGGCCTCAAGCCATCAAGTATCAAGAGCCTTCAAGTTCATCAAGAGCCTTCTAGTTCATAGTTCTAGTTAGTTAGATTAGAAGTAGAGGAGATCTAGTTCTTCATTGGGATCTGGGGCCCCTGGCGTCGGTCTGGAGCTAGCGCAAGAGTTTGGTAATAGATCTAGTTCTTATTTTAAAGTATTCAATTGTATATTAGGGAGACTTTATTCTTAATAGATTCATATGTTCTTAATTGCAATAGTCATTGTTTACTTTGATTATATGTCTAGGATAGTTGGTTTGATCTTATTGAATTCATGTAATTGCTCGTATAGCGTTTACCTAATAGATCTTTGGGTAGATGGTAGAGAATATGTAGACGTGGTGTCTAGATATCCTGTTTACCTGCGAGTGCACCCTGATGTGCCGGGACGTGTGGTAGACCACGTAGGTGACAGCTGCGTTGGATCCTCTGTAGTCCACCCACCGTGCGTAGGACAAGGCATGGGTGCAGTCGAGAAGGAGGTGACCCTTGTGTCTTAATACCCTCATTAGTTGATGCCTCTTTACATGTGATTAGGATACAGGGTTAGCTTAACAATGATTTCTAGATGTAATTGCACTAATTAGAGTTATTCATTGATGTAGTTATAGAATTACCTTAGATCTAACTCCCTAATTTATCCAATGGCTAACTATGATTATGACTAGTAGATGCTCTAATGATTATCCTTAATTATGATACTTGATGATTATGCTATCAATCATATTTATCCATATTTGCCTTGTGAACTCTTCCTGTTATGAGTAAATTATATGACATTGGTAACATCATTTATTCATCCTATATAGTTTCTTATTGTCGAGGGTGTCAACAGGGGGTACCCCAGCGGACATCCCTGACCAAATATCAAAAGCCAAACTACAAGTTAGCATCAAAATCCCCCTCCACATACACAGGTTGATCGACGTTCCAACTCGACCCATGGCACGTATAGCTATCGATCTTGGTCTCGAATACAGAGATATGGTCGAGCAAACGATTAAGGGCTCGATAGCGAACGACCCTCGATTACAGAAATAGGCGTCGAGCGAATCGACCAGCCTCGAGCGCAAAAGCACTCTCCCGCCGCAAGTTGCGGGTACAGGAGTCAGGGCATTTAATGTGACTGGCAGGCTCCCACCTAACCCTGTAGGCACAAGAAATGCGATAAGGGATCGTGTGCCTCTCAAATCCCGCCTTTTCCTAGCTTTATCTTCAAAGTTGGAGAAAGGTACGTGTAGGTACAGATATGATAGGTGTGATATCCCATCAAGGAGCCCCTCGAGACAAGATAGTCAGCGCTCTCGCACGTGGGTGCCGCCTAAACCATTAGGCCCTCGAGCCCGCATGCTCCTTCCCAGAGAAGGGTAGAACTAAGGAAGTTAGCGCTCCAACCACTCTTGATACGACGACTGCTATGATGTACAAGCATGCGTATATACAAACCAATACCAGACGACGTACAAGAGATAAGCTCAGGAGATGCACGCTCCATCATCACCAAAGTACACTGTAATAAGACAAGTTGAGGCCACGCCAGTATGGAGGTCTCAAGTAGGCTAGCGCCATACCCCTATCGAGGCCTATTCTAGCGCCTATGCCTCGTAACCCTAAGCCTCCCTTTGGACTATAAAAGGGGACGCTGAGGGTGAACAACACAGGACACAACAGACAAGATTCACAAAACACCGCTCGCATACACCACCACATCCCGCTAGAACTTAGAATTTGCAACAGAATTCCCTTGTATTCGCTCCTGTACAAGCACTTGGGTGCAAGATAATACAAACCTTACTCCTCCCGCTAGACGTAGGGCCTTCTTTTGCCCAAACCAGGATAAACCCTTATGTCAATCTTGCATCACCATCCGGAAAGGAGAACATGCACACAAATTTACTCATTGGTGTTACCCCCCAGGGTTAAAACACTGACAGTTGGCGTGCCAGGTAGGGGCCCTACATGTTTTACTGATGATTTCCCATCTTTTTCCGGATGGCCACCTTTGTCTCCCCGATTCTGTGCTCCATAGTGATCTGGTTTTGGAGCTTTGAGTTCATGTCCACCAGCTTCAGCTACGACATGATCTTCCTCTTAGTCAGAGGACCAGAAGGGTCTCGCATTATGCCCACGTAACCAAAGGCCGCGCGTCGGCCTCACCACTGTTGACGCGAAATAAGACCAAGTTCTATATACTCAAAAGCCCATCAACAGTCCTCGATTGAAGGAAGATAAGCATCACATGAACATATTTATCACTAATAAAGTTCCACTTGTACTCTTAGCTGGTTCCATGCAGGGAAGAAGGAAATGAGCCTTGTGGGCCCCATAACCCAGGTCGACCGACCGGGGTTTGGGACCACTAGGGGCTCCGCTCCATGGCATGAGCCATGGCATACTCCAAGGAGTCAATCCCAACCCTTGGATCCAAGTGTGCTTACTCTCAACGGTTCAAACACTTAGCACATGGATCCTTGGGCCCACATGAAAGCAAGCAAGTGTGCAACTAGACTCAATTTTGGACAACACTTCACATGACAAGTGGGGACACCACCAAGAGGCCAGAGGTGGGCCAGGGGCCCCAAAGGTCGGTCAGCCGACCGACCAATGGGGTGATGCCACTTGGCCCAACATCTCACCGACTTAAGGATCTTCCAGAAGGTTAGTGGGACCCACTCTCAGCCAAAGGGGTAGGACGACCGACCGACATGTGGGCCCCATCTGGAGTCGGTTCAATCCCACTAACCTTCCTCATGTGTGGCAATGCTCCAACCGTCCATCTAAGGCGGTTGGGAGGTCGGTGCATCCAAGGGTGGAGAAGGAAGGAGCACGTGGATCGCTGACATGGCACCCCCTCTATCACCCCTATATAAGGAGGGGTCCTCCAACACATCTCTCACATCTTCCATCTATCATTTCATTTCCAAATCCCACTTGGGAGATCAAGTGTAGTGTAGTCTAGTCTAGAGTGGGAGTTAGAGTCGAGTTGAGCGAAGCTCGAGTCTCTAGAGCTATCTTCTAGAGAGTCTGGTATAGCTCTTGTACCTTTTCTCTTGTATTACATTCTTTATATCAATATAGTCTTTCTTTACTTTACTAAGTATTTACTTCAAGTCTTTACTTTGAGTATTGCTTAGTGCATTACTATACTTGTAGTAGTGTTGTGTCTTAGTCAACACCTTGTTTGTGTTCCACTACCATTAAGGGATGTGGCTATTTACGTGATAGTTGAAGTTATAAGACTAGTGTAAGCGAGGTCCTTATGCTAGCACTTATTAGTAGATGCCATCGTATCAAACGTGTTAGCGTGCGGCGGCGAAGCGTGACAGGCCTCTACTTCCCAGTAGGTTCTATTCACGTCGGGTATGGTTTGTAGGCGCCCATATGACAAAGGTCCGCTTGGATAAGAGTTTCATCCTCCTATTGCAGTCGACTTCCCACCACACAAGACTGTTTGGATACTAGTCTAGTTGAGTCATTTACATTGATTAGAATTAGAACACATAAGTAGAGTTAGATACATAGGAGTCCTTACTCACTCATTGTCCTCCCACCTAGCTAGCTCACTACCAGTTATCTTTACTTACCTTTATCTAACTTATCTATTATTCTATCTTGCTATTCTTACCCCCCTATTAGCACTAGTGAACTTAGATTGAGTAGACATAAACCACGGATATCCATCCATATATTTATTAAGAGAGTCTTAGTCCACTTCCCGTGAGCGAACTATAAATTACGAGACCATGGATACTCACCACGGTTGAAGTGCTACAACGGTACCTGTGCGCTTGCAGAGTTACCCTTGGTACGTCTTGCGTCACCACTAGAGTTTAGCGTTGCTTAGCATTTCGAGAGCCATTGCTCAGGGTAGCCTAACACCCTATCCTAGTAACAGCTCAGGCTTGCATTTAAGCAGTGCTGGTTAGGCGCCACCATTTCTAGATACTTGTCACATCTTACTCTAGCCGGTGTGCGTTAAGTTTTGCCAACAAGTATTTCTGGCGCCGTTGCTAGGGAAGCGTCGTACTAGGAATCTCTAATAAATTGGAATCCGTGGTCTACTCTGAAATCTTAGTATCGGCTTACCCTTCACTTGTCTTGTTTCTCGTTATAGTGAATCTAGACAGTGCATAAGCGGTTTTCAATTGCCACCAAACTTCGTTGAAGGTCTTGAGCAATTGTTGAGGAGAACTAGACACCGTCAAGTTTCTCCTCAAAGGTTCAGCCCAGAGACCGAACCGCTCATGGAAGGAAGTCCTGCACTAGTTGTTGAGGCAGTCATGGCCCAAAAGACCATCGCTGAGTTCTCGTCCCCGTCAACTGATTTTGTCGCTACGGATCTGAACCTGAACTTGGGCGATGCGACCTTTGAGCTCAAGCCTGCACTGATTAACATGGTGCAAGCCAATCCATTCTATGGGAAGCCACACGAGGATGCCAATGACCACCTTCAACACTTTTTGGAGGTGTGCAACACTTTCACCGTCAAGAACGTCACGGCGGACGCCATCCGCCTTCGCCTTTTCCCATTTTCACTCTTGGGGAAGGCGAAGCAGTGGTTCTATGCCAACAAGAGCAAAGTGACAACTTGGCACAAGTGTGCCAATGACTTTCTCAAGATGTTCTTCCTAGCAGGCAAGACTAGTGCCTTGCGTGGGAAGATTTTGAGCTTCCAGCAATAGTCTGACGAGACGATTCCTGAAGCATGGGAACGTCTCAATGAGTACATTCGCACCTGTCCTCATCATGAGATAGATTAATGGCTCATTATTCATGGTTTCTACCACGGGCTGACCAGCATGGCTCGTAGTCACCTTGATGCCTCAGCTGGAGGGGCATTCTTGCATAAAAATGTCAAGGATGCTAAGGACCTCATTGAAAAGATGGTCATCAATCAAGGATGGAATGAGGAGCGCCTCCAGCCCAAGAAGAGAGGTGTTCACACCCTCAATGAGGTGGACATGCTCTCTGCCAAGATAGACCTCCTTATGAAGAAATTAGAGGAATCTTCCTCTAAAAAGGGAATTGAGGCCATCCAGACTACTGCCACTGTTCGTGCTGTGGAAACCGATCCATGGTGCGAGGTATGCAGAGGAGATGATCACTCGGGCAATAACTGCCCCGAGACCCAGGAGGAGGTGAACTACATCAACAACAACTTCAATAATGGGAACCGACCCCAACAACAACAATGGAATTCACGCCCCTTCTACCAAGGCCAAGGTATGGGTTACAATAATAATTCTGGTAATTTCTTTGGTAACCAACCTTCTCTTAGAGATCTTGTGCTAGGCCAAACTAAAATTAATGATAGTATCAATAAGAGAATTGTGGCTAATGACAAGATCCTAGAAAGCCTTAGTGAGAAAATGGACAGCTTTAATTCAACCATTAAGAATCAATTGAGCTTTAGTAAAATGTTAGAAACACAGCTAGCTCAATTAGCTGCAGCTGTCCCATCATATGAGCAAGGTAGGATCCCAAGGAAACCTGAAGACCCACTTGAGTTTGTTAAAATAGTCTCTACGAGGTACGGTAAGCCTCCAGTCCATTCAAATTGGGGATATCTCCTTGATCTCCCGTTCATCACAAAGAAGGACGACCCAGGCATGCCGACCATCACTTGCGAGATCAGATCACAGCTCTTCCACAATGTCTTCTGCGACCTTGGATCAAGCGTCAACATCATGTCCAAGGTAATTTATGAAAATCTATTAGGGTGCATTTTGCTCCCTACCTTTATGAGACTGCAGATGGCGGACCAAACCATTCGGTTCCCTGAGGGAGTTGCTAAGGACATCTTGGTTAAAATCCAAGATGAATATGCCCCTGCTGATTTCGTCATCCTCGACATGGGGGCAAACATCGACGTCCCCGTCATCCTGGGATGGCCATTCCTGAACACGGTGAACGTCGTCATCTACATTGGGTCTAGCCAGATCCATCTATAGTTCGCATGTAAGAGGATCAAATGTCCTTTCAGTGCCTATAAAACTAACATGCAGCCGAAGGACACAAAATCAGAGGAGAAACCTTGCGGCAAATCCCGCCGGAGGTACAACAAAGGCAAGTCGGCCAAAAAGGCCCAACACAAGGAGGAACCCGCAAAGCAAGCGGAACATTCCAAAAAGGAATGGTGGGAGAAGGAGATGCCTGCATGGTCCTCGTCTCCAAGACCGACCGAGGCGTCCACAGAATGAAACCCGACGGAGAGGTCCTGCTGTATGGACCTAAAACATGGAGCCCTCCGCTGACCACACTGCCACACGTTCGGGCATTAGCACCGGTCGGGAAGGGCCTGTTGCCCCGGTTCCCGAGCCGGTGCGGCCCTTCCGGGACTAAAGGCCCACCCTTTAGTCCCGGTTTACGGAACCGGGGCTAAAGCCCCCCCTTTAACACCGGTTCGTAATACCAACCGGTGTTAAAGGGTCCTGCCAGGTCCTGCCAGGGCTGCCACGTTGCAGGACCCTTTAACACCGGTTGGTATTACCAACCGGTGTTAAGGGTTTCTTTTTTTTTGGTTCACTTCTTTGGTTCTGTTTATTGTTTTTATATATAATAATAATAGGTTTTTCAATACATATTTTTGCTGATATAATAATATATTTATATTACACGCATATTAAGCATATATAAATGAAAATTATAGGCTTAGCTTTATAATTAAACTTTTCCTATAATAAAATGAATAGGCCACATCAAAAATTAAATAGATATGTAAAAAGCTTTATATATATAGTTTTATAAGTACAAAATTCGTAACACATATATACATAGATTTTTTTCTCCCAATGTCTAAAAACGATACAAATGATCATCGTTGTTTGGAATAAGAGTTTCGTTGCCGTTGAAGTGAAACTCGACGTTTGGATTGATCACTTGCTCGTGGAGAAATCCTGCTATCGTTTCTTAGATAGCGTTGATTCGGTCTTTTTGTATGACCTTTTCCCTCAACCATTCCGTCTTTAATTTGAAATAAATAAAAAAGGTATTAGTTATCTAAGTTATTCAATATAATTCAGGAGATAATGAAAAGAGACATGTAACGCACTCTGAGCGTCTCTGTGGGTGTTTGATTGACTTGTGCCATCATGAATTTGCACACGTAATATGCACATAGATTGTTCCCCCCTTCTTGTCTTAAACACCACTGTACGATATATATATAAAAAATATTCATGACCACGACAATAAGAAGGCTAAAAGTTAGCAAAAGTTTGCTAGCTAGTAGAACTTACTTGTGGATGTATTATGTTAAGCGGCGCTTTACATCCACTGAGATGTTCATAGTCAATGAATCTTTCCCAAACCCTACACACAGCCATTGTGGATCGTGAACTAATAATTACAGAGTCATATTATGATATTCTTCTAGCTGAGATCGACATTACGTACCTTTGAATAATGCTTACCATTTGTTGATAATTTTCTTGTGGTTTTCTCATTGAGTCAAAGATTATCAACCGGTTCTTGGGAATTTCAATGACCATGAGTATCCAGTGAAAGCTGTTTACACATATATATAGTCAGGCCTATATATAACTATATAAAACTTGTCTCGAGTAATAATTATTAAAATAAAATATGCATGCACTTAATAACTATATAACTCACTCGAAGTTGAAGGGGAAGAGTATTTTTTGTTTTTCTTTTTGGTTCACAAAGAACCTCATAAGATTGGTGCAGACTTCTGTCTCATGAGCTGCTATCCACACTGCCTGCGGAGCTTTGAAAACAATATAAGGGTCAACAAACCCAATACTATTGTCATTTCTAATTCTGAGCTCTCTCATTTGGTGTCTGCATATATACATACAAATCCTAAGTGTGTAAGGATTATATACATGTAATTAAAGAAGTTAGAAGTATAATAAAAAGAAAAAAATACTTACAGACAAAAGCAGCTGACAAGAGATTTGTCGAGAAGAGTTGGAATGTCTCGTCTCCTTCCTCTCGACACGGGCGACCTGGGCGACTCGGGCGACACGGGCGCTTTCCAGGCTGGAGGAGCCGTCTCGGCGCGTGGGGAGGGAGTCTTGAGCGCGGGCTGGTTCGCTAGGCGAACTCATGCTACTGGGAGAGGTGCGTGCGTTGGGTCAGGAGGGGAGTTGGCGTCGAGTCCCGCGAGCGTGGTCTAGGTCTCGGCTCCTCTGTAGTTGCTGAACTCTGGGCCATGGCGGAGTCCGGGAAAAGGGAAGGCCCTACAAAGTACTCACCCATCCCCCTCCCATCTCCATTCTGCTTGTCCCGCGGTGGAGGGTGGAAACCCTAGCGAGTTTGGTCGATTCGAGGCGGCGGGGCGACAGGAAGTCAGGGCGCGGCTGCCACACGAGGTACGTGACCATCCTGATGCGGATTTGAGCAAGCGCCTTCTTCACCTGTGGAATCGCAGTCGGGAAGTTGGGGTTTGTGGGGAAATTCTGGTTCTGAATCCTGGGTTGCAGAGTTCTAGTTCATCGGAGTTGGATCCCCTTAGTGGTGCTAATCCGGTGATTAAACGTTGGTCTACTTTGGGAGGTGATACTAGGTCTTTTTCACAGGTTCTCCAGGCCCCTTCGCAGCCTGTGAGGAACATGGATCGTCGGTAGTTTCCTCCTAACCGTTTTAACCAATGATTTGAGGGAAATCGTGGCTTTCGACCTGGATGGCAGGGGCAGGGTAATAGGGGCTAGGTGCCGAGGGGGAGAGATAGAGGAGGTGGAAGGTTTCAAGGGGGAGGACGTGGTTATGGAAATCAGCCTCACCAGAATGAGCAAGGAGGTATTAGTGAGCAGAAAGAGGATCTCAGTTCTATACAAAAGTCTGCTTCCAATGAGGTTGAAACTTCTGTGAATAAGAACACTCAAATTATGGTGAAGGAGAATCAGAGCATTCAAGAAGAAGGCAGTAAGGTTTCTGCAGGTGTAAATGAACAAAATGACAGACCTCAGTTCTATCCAAGATGTGGAAGAGTGGGTCACATCGCTTCAGTGTGCCCTAATCCTATGATTTGTACAAGGTGTCATTTGGAAGGACATGTTGCCAGAGTCTGCTTAACTAAAATGCCTTGGGATTTCATCTCCCCTTTTTGTGGTTTCTCTGCATATGGACAGGGGTTTCATGTCATTGAGAGTGCCAGTACTGAGGAGGGGATAAAAGATATGTCCAATGTGGCTTTAGTAACTGTTACTTCTGGACAAGCAGATGCTAGAAAGATTGAAAGAGAATTCAAGATGAAAGCTGGACCCAATTGTACCTGGAGGTGGTATGCCAAAAGAATTTCAGAAGGCAAATATCAAATGAGGTTCCCTAATTCTCAGAACATTGATGACTTAGCTCACTTTACTGAAATGAGAATGAGATCTGCTCCTGATGTGGTAATAAAAGTGGATAAATGGAATCCTTCCACTAGCTCCAAGGGCCCACTGGATGTGGCATGGTTTAGAATTACCAACATCCCTGTTGAGAAAAGATCTTATGCCAATGTGTGTATGGTTGCATCGAAGGTGGGGTTACCTCTAGAAGTTGATAAGGACAGTTTGACAAAAAATGACTATGTTAGAGTCAAAATTTGGTGTAGAGATGTCACCAAAGTTCCTGCTAGTGTGGATGGAGTCCTTGACTTTCACTTCTATGATTACTTCTTTCAAAGAGAAGTTCCCCAGGATGGTTATACTGATGTTTCTAGGACAAAATGGATAAGGAATGAGAGAGACCAAGCTAAAGATGATTTCCCATCACCCAAAAAACAAAGGATGGAGCAAGCTAAACAAGCTGGCCAGGGACCTGAGGCGGGGCCTAGCAAAAATTATGATGCAGGAAAAGGGAAACAGATGACTAATGTGATATCTGAGAATGTTCAGCAACAACAGCATTGTTCTGAGGGAGACAGTTAAGAAGATAGTTTTTTCACGGGTGATCCGATTGCTCCGGGAGCTCACCATTTGAGATTTGGTTCTTTCAATACTCTGAAACTTGGAAAACTCACTGTTAATGAATATGGTTCTAACTTCATGAAATACAAACAAGATTCCTTGGTAACCAACAAGAAGAGTGACATTTTCCAATTGGAGGACTTTGGATCTGAGAAGAAATTATCAACTATTCTTGAGGATATGGGACCAGTTATGGTTGGTAGAGCCATTTCTATGAGCCCTGTCAAGGGGAGTCAAGGAGGACCTGAGGGTGATCAGTCCAGTCCGGA